>NC_053027.1:84267452-84532417 GCF_003073215.2 Triticum urartu
ATTCAGATCTCCTACCATTGTAACTGACTCTATGTAACCCTAACCCTACCCGGTGTCTATATAAACCGGAGGGTTTTAGTCCGTAGGACGACATACACATCAACAATCATACCATAGGCTAGCTTCTGGGGTTTAGCCTCTCTGATCTCGTGGTAGATCTACTCTTGTACTACCCATATCATCAATATTAATCAAGCAGGACGTAGGGGTTTACCTCCATCGAGACGGCCTGAACCTGGGTAAAACTTCGTGTCCCTTGCCTCCTGTTACCATCCGGCCTAGACGCATAGTTCGGGACCCCCTACCCGAGATCCGCCGGTTTTGACACCGACAGGGGAGCTCTGAGACGACCCCGCACTACTGCTTTCATTATCCTGCGGAAGGAACGTGAACCATTTAGAAATATTGGGGATTAATTAGAATGCAACCATATGGAGCTAATTACACGGGGGATGTATTCCTTACCAGAACAAGCTCAAGCGCCCTGTTCTTCGTATCCGTGGTAAGCTCCTTTGTTACCGGGTACTCCTTGTACCGGGCCCTGAGAAAGTTCCTGGTCTACTTGACACGGTATTTCTCGAAGCGGGGCGGTAGGCCTTGCTCGGCACGCTCCGCGTCCTCCTTGTCCCATATAGGTTCCGCCACTCTGTAACCGCCGGGACCGAGTTGGTGGACCCCTAAGTTCAACTTCCGCATTTCTTTCCCCCACTGACTTGATTCGGAGGTTGCGCTACTCTCGCACTTGAGCTTGAACTCCTTGTAGGCATCTCCGCTCATCAAAGGATATTTCGCCTTGATCTTCTCATAACTATCACCTTTTTCAATCATTGCCTTCACCGTGCTTTTCCAAGTAGACAGGGCCGTGCTCATCCTCGTGAGGGCGGCACTGTTCACTTTATTCCCTGAGAGGCTTGTGTTTGCAAACTCAGCGGGAAACTTCTATCGTTCGTGCAGCTTCGTGAAGAGGAGGCTGCGCAAATTCCCTCGGTCCGTATGCCTTAGGTTCTCGGTGTTGATCGAGACGGTGCTCCGGAGAATGCACCCGAGCTGAACCGAGTACCCCTTGACTACTTGTTTGGGTGCCGTCGGATGCCCGTCGAAGTTCACTTCAGTAAATTCCTCCCTGACGGTGCCGAGCACGCTCGGGCGCCGGTCCTTCCATTGCCTCTTCGGTTGCCTGCCATCTGTGCGTGCGCCGCCATCATCAGTGGTGGCATCCGCGGCACCATCATCAGTGGTGTCATCCCTGACGCTGCTAGGGGTTGTGTAGTCAGGATCGGTGTCTTCCGCGGCGTCCTCATAGTGGCGAGGTTCTTCCTCCAACTCCTGGGACAGCTCCCAGAATTGCTTGCCGCCCGAACCGCCGGCCTCATTGTTGTGGGCCATGTTTCGCTCTAAATAGGGAAAAAGTTTGGTCAAAAAGTTGGTTATTGTCAAGGAACAAGATCATGGTCTCATCATTTAGGGTTTGTCGACACCGAGGCATCCTAAAAGCTAAGCTTTTATCATTTAGGGTTTGTCGATGCTGAGGCACCCTAAAGGCCTAAGCGTACATCATTTAGGTTCTCATCGCGACACCGAGGCACCCTAAAAGCCAAGGTTTCATCATTTAGGGTTTGTCGACTCTAAGTTGGGCCTAATCACTTGGCTCTATTGACACCTATGGTTTAATGCAGCAAGAATAAAGGGGCAGTTGATCCTACTTAATTAAGTACTAAGATACCCCAACCCATGCATTAGTAGCAAGTACCCCATATGTCCGATTTTTAGCAAAGTCATGCTAAAATTCACGGAAAATTTCAGCATGACCTTTGTTGAAAATAGGACATATGGAGTACCCGAATTTGCCGGAACAGAAGTTAATCGACATTCCGGCAAACTCAAGGGCCTCTCGGGGTACCTGCAAAATCATCACGACACGAAGGTCAGAGACAAAACCCAGCAAACTAGCACCACAATGTGCCTCTACTTTCATATGGATGAAAAGGCCACAGACCATATGGTCCTCTGCTTTCATATGGACAAAAATCAGCTCAACTTGGACCATGGCAATTTACTTTCATGGAGCATGTGCATTGAGTCCAGAAGCAAAGACTCTACAGTGAAATGAAAAAAAACCTTGGAAATATATTTATGATAACTCTATGGATCAGAAAGTGCAGATGCACTTGTAAAAAAAGGTATGCATTTGCAGCAGCTTTGTTCTGATGATGACACCATTCTGTTAATAAGGCAAGATACACATACATACAGGTAGGAGCTACAGCTATCAATTGCAATCTGACCACCATTATAACATGTGCCTCCAAAACCTAGTACTGAAAGGTGGAAGCAGGGCAGGAAAAAAGTGCTGCTGATGATGCAGAGATGGCTGGCTGGCTGGCTCCATTGACACACACAATCAATGGGCCTCCCAAATTAAACTGGCCACCCAGCCAGCTAGCTAATGATACTAGCCCATGATTATGCCCTGTTTTTACCCATGCACATCTCTCTTTTCTTTTTTGTAGCCCAAGGTATCCACCAAATAAGATCCAATTAAAAAGAAAAAAATGGAGTTGTCTGCTTCAAAAAAATATGTTGTCCTAGTGTTGTAAGATGGACCAATTGTATCAAATACCACTAGAGATTATAGTTGGTAGCGATAATCAGTATCAAGTTATTCAGAGAAAAGAACATTTTGGGGAGGTTTTTTAGCATATTTGTTATGGTTCCTGTGGCAACTCTCAGCTTTCATATTCTAATGATACATGGCCATTGTCATTGAAGATGTCATGAATCATCTCTAGAGAAATTCAATCACCTAGTACTAACAAAACATCCATACATTACTAATGAATTTTGTTTCCAGGTGACAATTAAAACCTAGTACTGAATTTACTAATGAACTGATGATGCAGAGAAGCGTAGGAACAAAACCTAGTACTGAATCAGACTGGATAGATCAAATGTTCTCTTGAGATTGAATAAGATCGATCTAGGGTTTGAGCGAGGCTCACCAGGAGACGGCGAAGACGGTGAAGCAGAGGCAGCGAGTGACGCCGGAGACCAGCAGCTGCGCGAGGAGGAGCACGAAGAAGGCGCAGACGCCGTAGACGGTGGAGGCGTCGGTGTCGTAGAGGCAGTAGGAGCGCTCGTCGTACTCGTCCGGTACCACCTTGCCCTGCGAGAGAAAGAAGGGTCCGTCAGCCCCGGCGCAGGCAGGGGGAAAGGGGAGGAGGAGGGGCGGGAGGGTCGGGGGGCGTACGGTGCTGCGTCGCTGCTCGGCGCCGACGGCGAGGAGGAAGGCGAAGATGTTGAGGAAGATGAGGAAGCCACAGAGCGTGAGGGAGGCCGGGGGGGGGCGGGGCGGGGGGGGGGGGGCGCGGGGGGGGGGGGGGTGGTGCCGGGGGGGGGTCGGGGCGGCGGCGTCGTGGGTCGGGGCAGCGCGCGGGTGGATCTGGCGAGGAAGAGAGGGACGAAGGGGATCTGGCGAGGGAGAGGGAGGAATTAGCTAGGGGGAAGCTTACTAATGGCGCACCCCCCGTTGGTGCGCCATTACTACTCTTTTTTATATAGCAATGGCGCACCAGCAGGAGGTGCGCCATTAGTAATCTTTTTTTTATATAGCAATGGCGCACGAGCCAGAGGTGCGCCATAAGTAATTTTTATTATTATTATTTTTTGTTGCATCTTATAATTTTTAAGAAAATGAATATGAATATGAAACAGTAATAATTTTTTATAAAAACAGTAATTTTTTTTAAATATCATCAAATTTGTTATTTGAAAATATTTATGAATATGAAAAAATATCATCAAATTTATTTTTTGAAAATATCATCAAATTTGTTATTTGAAAATATAATCAAATTTTTTTTTGGATTTTTAGTTGCATTCATTTGTGATGGTGGAGCGGGGAGGGTGCGGTGGGTCGGCGGCGGCGGTGGAGCGGGGGAGGGTGCGGGGGGTCGTCGGCGGCGGTGGGAGCGGGGGAGGGTGCGGGGGTCGTCGGCGGCGGTGGAGCGGGGGAGGGTGCGGGGTCTCGGCGGCGGTGGAGCGGGGGAGGGTGCGGGGGTCGGCGGCGGGTGGAGCGGGGGAGGGTGCGGTGGGTCGTCGGCGGCGGTGGAGCTAGCGGGGGGGGGGGGGGGGGGGGATCGAAATCGAGATGGAGGGGATAGCGATCGAGATGGAGGGGGATCGAGATCGAGTGTCCTCATGAATATTCAATATTTTGTCGTATTGAATATGAAAAGATATCATCAAATTTGAAAAAATATTCATGAATTCAAAAAGTGCCCACGAAATTTAAAAATATGCATGAGTTCAAAAAGTGTCCATGTAATACAATCGAGAAATGAAGACTACGATTTAAATACAATCGATCTTAGCTAGCTATCTGTTCACAATCTTCTTGCCCTTATTTTTCGTAAATGGAGTTCTTCTCTTGAACGGACGTCCTTTAGGTAGGGTGGTCCTGCTTCTTCTTGTGGTGTATGCTGCTACTTCATCGTCGTCGTCATGTTCGATCTTCGGGTCGCCGTACTTGTCGAAGTCTTGCTCATCTGCTACTCCATCCATTCCGATGATCTTCCTTTTGCCTCTCCTCACGACAACACGACTGAGCTTTGACGGGTCGGTAATGAAGAAGCATTGGTCCACTTGGGAAGCCAGTACCCATGGCTCATTTTTCGCGGTGACGTTTGCGCCCGCGATCTTGGATTTGGCTTCGGGTATAACCATGGTGGTGAAATACCGGTCTTCTTTTAGGACGCTCTTGGCCCATCTGACACGGAACATCGGGACCTTCTCTCCAGCGTAGCTCAGCTCCCAGATCTCCTCGATCCTTCCGTAGTATCTGTCCTTGTCGTTACCGGTGTAGGATTCCATCGTTACCCCGGAGTTCTGATAACCATCGCTCTTCATGTCCTTGTCCTCCATGTAGAATGTGTAGCCGTTGATATCGTATGCCTCATAGGTCATCAGGTGGTGCTCGGCGCCCTGTGACAAGGCATATATGAGTTGTTCTTCCGCGGAAGAATCCTCATGTAAAGGGTACGACAAAAGCTTCTGCTTGAACCAACGCGTGAAACATGAGTTGTGCTCTTTGATTATATCTCTGTCCGTCCTCTGTTGGCCTCGGTCATTGTACGTATTCTCAATAAAGGTTTTGTGCTCTACCACCCAAGGATCGACCACGTCTATGTGTTGTAGCATGATTAGGTTTGCTCTTTCAAAGTCGGCGAGTCGACCCTCGAAGTCGACATGCATTTCGCCGCGACCCTCACGGTGACCCCACCCAGTGAGCCTGCCGAGGTGCCTATTGACGGGAAGACCAACAGGGTTCTCAATGCCTAGATAATTCGTGTAGTAGGAGATGCACTCTTTGGTCAGAAAGCCCTTGGATATGCTTCCCTCTAGATGTGACATGTTGCAAACGTATCCTTTGATGACACCATTCATTCTTTCGAACGGCATTATGTTGTGCAGGAACGTCGGCCCGAGTTGGATGATATCTTCCACGATATGGACCAGTAGACGCACCATAACATCGAAGAATGCGGGCGGGAAGTACATCTCAAGCTCGCATAGTATCACCACGATCTCTTCCTGTAGCCTTCTGAGTTGCCTCACGCCAACCGACTTCCGAGAGATGACATCGAAAAAATTGCATAGGCCAAATAGCGTTTCACGGACGTGCGCGTCCATGATCCCACAGATTGCAACTAGAAGTATCTGCGTCATCAGCACATGACAGTCGTGAGACTTCATCCCGCTGAACTTCTGCTTCGCTGGGTCTAGGTATCTGCTTATCTTCCCCGCGTAACCGTAAGGAAGTTTTACTCCTACGAGGCAGGTGAAAAACTGCTCGATCTCCTCCTGACTTAGAGTGAAGCACGCGGGAGGGTAGTCATTTCCGGTCTTCTTGGCCTTTTTGCCTTTGTGATGACTTTCTTTGTCCTGTTTCACCTCATCATCATCATCATCATTTGCGTGAAGCTCCTGCCTGATGCCCACTGATTTCAAGTCTGCCCTTGCTTTCGGCCCATCTTTGGTCCTCTCTGGCATGTTCAGTAGGGTACCAAGCAGACTCTCGCACACGTTCTTCGTGATATGCATGACATCAAGGCTATGAGGCACACGGTGGATCTTCCAGTACGGCAAGTCCCAAAAAACAGACCTCGTTTTCCATACCTTCAGCAGCGGCTCTGGCGCCTTTCGCTTCTTTCCCAGCTCTGGCGCCTTTTGCTTCTTTCCCAGCAGTGGGAAATCTTTCCAATTTTTCAACAGCTCGTCTATTTCCTCGCCGCTCCTCGTATGCGGGCGTCTTCGGGGTTCAGTTTTACCATCGAACAGATCCTTGCGTTTCCTCCACGGGTCATCGTCGCGAAGCCACCTTCAATGTCCCATGAACATGGTTTTCGAAGACCCGAGATCTCTATCTAGCTGGCGATACGTTGTGTCATCCATGCACCTAACGCATCTAGAAAATCCGTGGACCACCTGCCCCACGAGGTATCCGTAACCGAGATAGTTGTGCACCGTCGTGAGCAGTGCGGCTCTCATAGGGAAATATTCTTTCTCTGCGTCATCCCACGTATTGGCTGGCGTTTTCCACAGCATGTCTAGCTCCTCTTTCAGTAGCCCCAGATACAGATTGATGTTGTTCCCTGGTTGTTTCGGCCCTTCAATTAGCATGCTCATGTGAATGTACTTCCTCTTCATGCACAACCAGCGGGGAGGTTGTACATCCACACAAACACAGGCCAGGTGCTATGTGTGCTTCTCTGGCTGCCAAACGGATTGACTCCATCAGTGCTCGCGCCCAGCATGATGTTCCTTGGATCGTTCCCAAATTCTGGGTCTTTGAAGTTCAACGCTTTCCACTGGCTCGCATCCTTAGGGTGACTCAGCATCTTGTCTTTTTTATTTATCTCCGGATCATTTCCGTCATCTTCCCGCTTCTTCTCCTCCCTATCCGTGTGCCAACACAGGAGCATTGCTACCTTAGGGTCCGCGAAATACCGCTGCAGACGTGATCGGAAAGTACCACACCACTTTTTGAGGAGCTTTCTTCCTCTTCTTGTATCGAGTGACGCCGCACACCGGACATATGGTAGACTCCGCGTGCTCGTCCCGATAAATGATGCAATTGTTCATGCACACATGGTATTTCACGTGAGGTAAATCCAGAGGACACACGATTTTCTTCGCCTCCTCGAAACTGGTCGGGCACTTGTTCCCCTTGGGAAGACGTTCGTGCCAGAATGACATGTTCTCGTCGAAGCATGCCTCGGTCATTTTGTGTTTTACCTTCATCTCCAGAGCCATGAGCGTTACTTTCAGGCGGGTATCCTCGGGCCTGCATCCTTCATACAATGGAGTAACCGCGTCTATCTCCAGTTGATCCAACTTGGCTTTCTCTCGGGCGGCAGCTCTTGCGTTATCCGTCTGCTTGAGAAGCAGCTCTTGAATATGAGGGTCCTGCACTCAGCCTCCATCGTCGTCTGCTCCGGCATCTTCATCTTCATGATCATGCCCTTTGTCTTGATCTTCCTCATCATCATGTCCGGCATCTTCTACATGATGAATGTGTACAGCATCACCGTCGTGATCATGTCCTGGAGATTCTTCATCTTCTCGCCTGCCCGAGCCGCGGTGGTTGTCTTGCTGCCCTTCCTCATTTCTTGCCCGGCCCCCATGAACGACTTCATAGTCATCTTCATCACCTTGCCACCGATAGCCATCCATGAAACCACGCAAGAGCAGGTGGTCCCGCACCTGCCCAGAATCCGGGTCCGCAATAAGGCTCTTCAGCTTGCATCTTCGACACGGACATCTTATCTCCGTCTCGTTCTTTTGAAGCATCCCGGCCTTCGCAGAGCTCAAAAACCTATTCACTATGCCTTCAGTCATCGTGCGGACCATGGTCGCCTGCGGGGTAGAGCAAAATGATATTTTAGAACCAAGAAAAAATTTGGAATGAGTTTCCCTAAAAATAGGACCAAAAAGAATGCATAGTGCCAAAATTCTCGCCGAAACGGAAATGAATCAACATTCCAGCAAAATATTGGCAACTATCGCATTTCAAATACCGGTACCTGCAAACACAAACATATATGCAACACTACAAACATACATAGATCTAGCTGGGCCATAAAAAGTGCATGTGCACGTTGTTGGAGCGAGCTAGGGAGAAAAAAAAGTAGATCTACAACATAAAGATAGCTTTCCCTTACTTACCTATCAAAAAAGGTAATTTAACCACTTAATTTTGATGAATCTATGGTGCAAATGAGGTGAGGAGGAGGAGGCAGCCGACACAAGCTTGGAGAAGGAGGTGGAGGGAATGAAGTGGGGAAAGTGAGTGTGTAGGTGTGGCTGTCCAAAATATCTAGCTGGTCCCAGGTTACTAATGGCGCACCACCCACTCATGCGCCATTAGTAACCCTACACTACTAGAAAACAGGCTATAGATGATATAGACACTAATGGCGCATTATACATGCGGTGCACCACTACGATATAGTAATGGCGCACCTATACATAGTGCGCCATTAGTATCTAAAATAGTAATGGTGCACCTAGTAAAAAGTGCGCCATTACTATGTTTGACCAAGCTTTGACCCACTTCTGAGCATAGTAATGGCGCACTTTTCCCTGATGCGCCATTGCTATTTTTGATACTAATGGCGCACGTTTCCCTGCGGTGCGCCATTGTGGTTTTGTAGGTAAGTTCCGCAGCCTGACCGCCCACCATCTCTCTCCTCTCTCTCTCACACGGAACCCTGTCCTCTTATTCCTCACCCCACGCACACACACACACACACACACACACGTCTATCGGCCTCACCCCGGTCCCGATCCATGCCGCCTCCCAGTGCTCCCTCCTCTTACTGCGCGACGGCCCTTGCCCTCCTCTCTCTTTGGTCCCCTTCGCGCCTCCTTGCGGCAGTCGCAGCCAAGGAGCCCGAGCTCGACGGCGACGGATCGGAAGGCAGCGTCGGCGCTGGATCTGGGAGTGGTGGAGCCGCCACCGTCTCCACTCGCCGGGAACTAGCCAGATCCGCCCCACGAGCTTCACAGGTGCCACCCCCTCCACCACCAGCCATGGTGGCCTCCCCCGCCCCGTATCGGCGTGGATCCAGCCGCCATCTCCCGTAGCAATGGCGGCCTCGCCCTGCTCCGCCCCCGCTCCTCCTCCTCCGCCTCCGCGCCTTCGCCTCGCTCCCCATCCCGGCCGCCGCAAGAGGCGTCCTCGACCCGTCTCCCTTAGGTTCTCTCCGCTCTCACACCCTCCCTGTCCGTCCTCTGGATTCCGTTTCCCAGGGCGTTGCGCGCAGCGACGCACGCCGCGCTTGCTGGACCGGCGACCGATATCGTACATGTGGCTAGCTCGATAGGACGCGGATCCGTTAGTTGGCTTGAATTCGTGGATTATGCCGCTGTTATTCACGGACTGGGACTGGTGTTAAGACAGACTGTCAGTGCACTGGCAGTGGTAGTGATGAAGAGCAAGAGCTCTCCGGATGCATGATTTGGAGTGACTCCTACACTAATTCGTAAACCTAGATTTCTGAAATGGCACATATCTTCTCTCTGTCTGTCACCAAACTTGCTCTATCAGTCAAGACTATGCATCCATTTGCCACTTGCTGGCCACATGTTAATTCAGCTCCCGCAATTAATGTTACCAAATGAATATCTTCTCTGTTTCCCCAAACTCGCTTTATCAGTCACGGCCGCATATCGATCTGCCACTTTCCTGCCATAGATTAATTCAGCTCCTTGAAAAAATAAGAATAGGAAAAAAATCAGCATCGATTTGGTCGTCTATTCATTCTTCATAAACTTCACATGCAATTTCTAGCATATGGTGTTCACCCAAGTAATAATCTGCTATTGTTAACCAGGTATCATCGATGAAAAACATGGGTCGTTTTCGCGTACTCTTCTTCAGGATAAGCCTGAGATCACGTATGCTTCGTAATCAGATCTTTCACTTTCTATTCATGTTCTTCTTACGAGGGAATATTTGTTGAAACATGCCCCGCAATGGTTTTTCCAACAAATTTAGGCAAGAAATGATTCGTGGGTATATGAGCAATTCTGAACTTGAGACTGTTATACAAGACTTTGGGTGGCGCTGTGCTAATGTCTCTAGGATATACAGGTATATGATGTAATACTTTGCTCCCTGTCAAAGAGTACGCTCAGAGTTTCTTGAGCATTTTTTGGGATCGTCAATTTGTTTAGCCATGTCATATAGATATTGTTATGATTGGTTAATATCCAACTGTGGTAGGTAGACGATAGAAATAAAATGCATTACTGATCTAAATGGGGTTCAGTAGTTCACAGTTACACTCATTGAGAGGTAATATAACTTAATATCAGTTTAATGTGTATGACTGTAACTTGCGGCGGAGGAGCAGAGGCGGCAGCCCGCGCGCAGGGCGGCTGCTCCGGCCAGCCCCTTCGACTTCTCCACCATGATGAACTTGCTGAATGTAACCAAGAGCTTATACTGAATTCTCTGAATGAAGCGTTTACAGTTTCATACTCTGTTTTGTTCTGTTCATTTCCAAACGCGAGTTCTTGGAGGATTTTACATATACTACAGGTTTGAATCGGTTGTTAATTTGGTTGGGTTTCACTAAAGATATTCGCGTCCATTTTAACATATTCGAACTTGCTCAATGTAACCAAGCTCTACTGAAGCATTTTACAGTTTCTGCAAAACTAGAAATACTCTGCTCTGTTCTCTCCATTGTCAAAGTTGAGTTCTTGGGAAGATTTATTTATACAAGCTTGAATTTCCTGTGAATTTGTTTCGATTTCATGGGAATTTGTGTGAAAATTAACTTGAATCGTGGATTTTGTTGTGGCGTGGGCGCAGGACCCGAGCATCAAGGAGATGGCGGAGCAGATCGCCAAGGACCCGTCCTTCAGCGAGATGCCCCGTAAATCTACTGTATGATCAATCAAAACACGTTTTGTCCAAAGTCCAAACTTAATGGTAAACAAGAGGCTAATCTTGCTATTTTTGTTTGTTATTCGGTTTGCACTTTATGTTTCCTTGAACAGTTTATAGTTCATCTAATTTACATTTTTATGTTAACTTTAGCAATTAATTTACCTCAGAAAAGGTAATTAGTATGATGATTATCCCCTGTGTATACCGCAAGTAAGTAACTTACTGTAATTATGTTAAGAAATTAGAATGTTTGTGACCGACTGTTTAATAAGATGCTCTTTTCACAAGGTGTGATATTGTGGCATATTTACCCTGGAGCTGACTTTGTTCCTGGAGGTGAGCATATATTGTTGATCTTCTCATGTCAATTGCAGCAGTTCCTTGATTCACAATTTATATAGTGTGGTATAGTGGTTATATTTGGAGGTTTATCCCTGTGAAATAATCACCGCTGCAGCTAATGTGTTATGCATAAGCTCAGTGTGTTTGCTCAATTAGCTACTGCTCAATTAAAATTGGTGACCTTCCATTGATGATAGGTTTAGAAATTATGCATTGAGTAACTGGACCTGACCTGGAGTACTTGGTTAATTCAGTGATCTTTTAACAAAATTTTAACTGAATTATTTTGGGCAATGGAGTACTGAATTTTAACTGAGTAACTTGCACTTGCATATGCACTAGACCACTTGTAAATTCTTTGGCTCCTCTTTAATCTGGTGCAATTACTTAACTGACCGTAATAGCCCTGACACTTTGTAACCATATCATTCAAACATCCAACTAAATCTATTCTACTCCATTTCCTGAGATGAAATTGTGATGATGGGAGTGACATTAAACAGCTTGAACATCTAATTGTGCATGTACTCCATTGTTATATACTGATCCATCTTGTCTTTGCCCCATGTTAACATTCAAATTGTTAATTGCATTCAAAGTGTTAATTGCAGGAGCAGACACAGAGGAGGAATCTACTACCTCAAAGCAGTTGATCGACGCCGGGAGGGTGGGTACGTGATGTCGGAGGCTGCCGGGAGGGTGGTGACGAGCTACCGAAGAGATGAGTTCTGGCTCTCCTCGATGCCAGGACGAGGCGCTGCTGCCGATCGGACGTGGACTCGATTGATTTTGATTTGAAATATGATGGGGTGTAATGTAAAATGCACTTCAGTTCAAAATTTCCTCCCCTTGCGAGTGGTATTCTTGGATGGAGGGAGTAGAAGATTAGTTATAGGATTTTGTTTTATTTCTGTGCAATTTTCTTTTTATTGGATACTTGTAAAGACATGGTAATATTCTTGCTATAATAAAAATTATGGTTCTATTTCATTTTTTTTTTAATTATTTTTCCTTATAGGTTGTTTTTTGTAAATTTGTATTTTTTTGTTTTCCAAATATACTATTAGTGGCGCATTTCAGCCTTTATTGGTGGCGCACCTAGCTTTTTAGCTAGTGGCGCACCTCTAAGGTTACTAGTGGCGCACTTGGCTTTATTACTAATGGGGCACCTAAGGGTTAGTAATGGCGCACTATTAGGTGCGCCATTACTAAAACTTACTAATGGCGTGCTAGTAATGGCGCACCTAATGTGCGCCATTAGTAACCAAAATAGATGCGCCATTAGTAACCTGTTTTCCAGTAGTGCTACATACTAATGGCGCACCTGCTGGTGGTGCGCCATTAGTAGTTTTGCAAAAAAAAATATACTAATGGCGCACCGTGGCAGAGTGCGCATTACTAGTTTAAACTAGTAATGGCGCACTATGCCACAGTGCGCCATTAGTAGTTTTGCAAAAAAAGAATAGAAAAAATACAGTAGTGGCGCACTTGGTTGTTGGTGCGCCATTACTAGTTAGAACTAGTAATGGCGCACTACGCCTGAATGCGCCATTAGTATGTTTGGAAAAATGAAAAAAAAGTTTTTGTTACTAGTGGCGCACCATGTGTCTGGTGCGCCATTAGTGTCTTCCACACTAATGGCGCACCAGCGCACCATGTGTCTGGTGCGCCATTAGTGTCTTCCACACTAATGGCGCACCAGCACATGGTGCGCCATTAGTATATAGTAATGGTGCACCACGTGTCTGGTGCGCCATTAGTGCCAATTTCATCTATAGCCCTTTTCCTAGCACTACATTGCCCCTTTTTATTTTATTTTATTTTTTGGGCCTTCTTTTTTTGGCCTTTCTATGATGATCATCACACTTTACAACTCAATGATTAAAACTCGATACTAAAACAAGATATGACTCTATATGAATGCCTCCAGCGGTGTACCAGGAAATGACTCATGAGTGACATGTATGTAGGAATTATGAACGGTGGCAAAATGCATGTCATAATAAACGAAATGGTGGAAAATTGCATGGCAATATATCTCGGAATGGGTATGGAAATGCCATAATAGGTAGGTATGGTGGCTGTTTTGAGAAAGATATAATTAGTTTTATGTGTGATAGAGTGTATCGTATCACGGGGTTTGGATGCACCGGTGAAGTTTGCACCAACTCTCAAGGTGAGAAAGGGCAATGCACGGTACCGAAGAGGCTAGCAATAATGGAAGGGTGAGAGTGCGTATAATCCATGGACTCAACATTAGTCATAAAGAACTCACATACTTATTGCAAAAATCTACAAGTCATCAAAAACCAACTACTACGTGCATGCTCCTAGGGGGATAGATTGGTAGGAAAAGATCATCGCTCATCCCCGACCGCCACTAATAAGTAAGACAATCAAATAACACCTCATGTTTCAAATTTGTTACACAACGTTTACCATACGTGCATGCTACGGGACTTGCAAACTTCAACACAAGTATTTCTCAAATTCACAACTACTCAACTAGCACAACTTTAATATCACTATCTCCATATCTCGAAACAATCATCAAGTATCTAACTTCTTTTAGTGTTCAATGCACTTATATGAAAGTTTTTTATTATAGCAAAAGCAAATTACCATGTTGTTTTAAAGGACTCTAAAAATAATCTAAGTGAAGCATGAGAGATCAATAGTTTCTATAAAACAAATCCACCACCGTGCTCTAAAAGATATAAGTGAAGTACTAGAGCAAAACTATATAACTCAAAAGATATAAGTGAAGCACACAGAGTATTCTAATAATTTCTGAATCGTGTGTGTCTCTCTCAAAGGGTGTGTACAGCAAGGATGATTGTGTTAAACTAAAAAGCAAAGAATCAAATCATACAAGACGCTCCAAGCAAAACACATATCATGTGGTAAATAAAAATATAGCTCCAAGTAAAGTTACCGATGGAAGTAGACGAAAGAGGGGATGCCTTCCGGGGCATCCCCAAGATTTGGCTTTTTGGTGTCCTTGATTTTACCTTGGGGGTGCCATGGGCATCCCCAAGCTTAGGATTTTGCCACTCCTTGTTCCATAATCCATCAAATCTTTACCCAAAACTTGAAAACTTCACAACACAAAACTTAAAGTAGAAAATCTCGTGAGCTCCGTTAGCAAAAGAAAACTAAACACCACTTGAAGGTACTGTAATGAACTCATTCTTTATTTATATTGGTGTTAAACCTAGTGTATTCCAACTTCTCTATGGTTTATAAACTCCATTACTAGCCATAGATTCATCAAAATAAGCAAACAACACACGAAAAGCAGAATCTGTCAAAAACGGAACAGTCTGTAGTGATCTGTAGGTTTCGACTACTTCTGGTATTCCAAAAATTCTAAAATAAATTGATTGACTTGAGGAATTTATCTATTAATAATCTGAAAAAATAATTAACTAAATATCAATCTCCAGTAAAAAATGGCAGCAATTCTAGTGAGCGCTAATGTTTCTGTTTTTTACAGAAAGATCGCAAAGACTTTCCCCAAGTCTTCCCAAAGGTTCTACTTGGCACAAACACTAATTAAAAGAATAAAACCACATCTAAACAGAGTCTAGATGAATTATTTATTACTAAACATAATCAAAAAGCAAGAAACATAAATAAAATCGGGTTGCCTCCCAACAAGCGCTCTTGTTTAACGCCCCTAGCTAGGCATAAAAGCAAGGATAGATCTAGGTATTTTCATCCTTGATTTTTAATTTTTTTAGCGGACGCCGGGAGGTTCTTTTTGTTTCCCTTCATATTCAGAAATTTTTAGATCTAAAGAGTCTAACCACTTATTACAAAGAGTGATCAACATATTCATGCGGTGAAGATTCCCGCTAACACTCTTAAGAGGTTCAAAAGATTTTTGTAATATTTTCGTTACTTTGCAAATTTTCTCAAAAACTTGAGTTTCTTCCTGGGTATGATGAGGCCCCTTTTGTTGATTTAGTGTTACCACTATTCCCTCTATAATTTCATGCACAATACTAGGAACAATTTCGATAAAATTTCCTTTAGCAACGCAGTCCAAGAGTTGTCTATGGGACATATTTAGTCCAACATAAAAATTGTGAAGAAAAATTCTAAAATTCACCTCTAGGGTGCAATTATGATAAGATTCCATCATCCTAAATCAAGCATATTTTAAGTTTTCACCTTGTATTTTTTTGAAGTGAAGAACCTCAAACTCGGGAGACAAAGGAGTAGGTAAAGGACTAGGCATAACAACGAAGCAAGCGAAAAAGAGGCGAAGGAGAAGAGATGGCGAATAAAACGGCAAGGGTGAAGTGGGGGAGAGGAAAACGAGAGGCAAATGGAAAATAATGTAATGCTAGGGATAAGAGTTGTGATGGGTACTTAGTATGTCTTGACTTGGCATAGATATCCCCGGCAACGGCGCCAGAAATCCTTCTTGCTACCTCTTGAGCATGCGTTGGTTCTCCCTTGAAGAGGAAAGGGTGATGCAGCAAAGCAGCGTAAGTATTTCCCTCAGTTTTTGAGAACCAAGGTATCAATATAGTAGGAGACCACGCGCGAGTCACCTCGTACCTACACAAACAAATAAGAACCTTGGAACCAACGCGATAAAGGGGTTGTCAATCCCTTCACGGTCACTTATGAGAGTGATATCTGATAGAGATAATAATAATAAGATAAATATTTTTGGTATTTTTATGACGAAGATTGAAAGTAAAGATTGCAAAATTAACGGTGACAGAAATAGCTAGTTAACGGGAGATTAATATGATGGAAGATAGACCCGGGGGCCATAGGTTTCACTAGTGGCTTCTCTCAAGATAGCATAAAAATTACTGTGGGTGAAAAAATTACCGTCGAGAAATTGATAGAAAAGCGAATAATTATGAGAATATCTAGGCATGATCATGTATATAGGCATCACGTCCATGACAAGTAGACCGACTCCTACCCGCATCTACTACTATTACTCCACACATCGACCGCTATCCAGCATGCATCTAGAGTATTAACTTCATAAGAACGGACTAACGCTTTAAGCAAGATGACATGATGTAGAGGGATAAACTCATGCAATATGATATAAACCCCATATTTTTATCCTCGATGGCAAAAATACAATACGTGTCGTTTCCCCTACTATCACTAGGATCAAGCACTACAAGATTGAACCCAAAGCTAAGTACTTCTCCCATTGAAAGAAAGATCAATCTAGTAGGCCAGACCAAACTGATAATTCAAATAGACTTGCAAAGATAACCAATCATACATAAAAGAATTCAGATAAGATTCAAAATTGTTCATAGATAATCTTGATCATATACCCACAATTCATCGGATCTCGACAAACACACTGCAAAAGAAGATTACATCAAATAGATCTCCAAGAGAGTCGAGGAGAACTTTGTATTGAGATCCAAAGAGAGAGAAGAAGCCATCTAGCTAATAACTATGGACCCGAAGGTCTGAGGTAAACTACTCACACATCATCGGAAGGCTATGGTGTTGATGTAGAAGCCCTCCGTGATCAATGCCCCCTCCGACGGAGCGCCGAAAAAGGCCCCAAGATGGGATCTCACGGGTATAGAAGGTTGTGGCGGTGGAATTATGTTTTCGTGGTGCTCCTCGATGGTTCCAGGGTACGTAGGTATATATAGGAGGAAGAAGTAGGTCCGTGGAGCCATGAGGGGCCCATGAGGGTGGAGGGCGCGCCCAGGGGGGTAGGCGCGCCCCCTGCCTCGTGGCCGCCTCGTTGGTTGCTTGACATCCACTCCAAGTCCTCTGGATCACGTTTGTTCCAAAAATCACGCTCCCGAAGGTTTCATTCCGCTTGGACTCTGTTTGATATTCCTTTTCTATGAAACACTGAAATAAGAAAAAAACAACAATTTGGACTGGGCCTTGGGTTAATAGGTTAGTCCCAAAAATAATATAAAAGTGTATAATAAAGCCCATTAAACATCCAAAACAGAATATATATAATAGCATGGAGTAATCAAAAATTATAGATATGTTGGAGACGTATCATTGAGCAGATCTTGGTCAGCTTGGAGCTTCTGCTGCTTCTTTTTTAGGCTTCTTGCCGTGGCTATTAGCCGGCGTTGAAAGTGCTCTTGTTCGAGGGGTTCTTCTGGCATGATAAAATGTTCGTTACCAAGGATCACGTCATCCTTGGAGAGTGGTAGATAGTTGCTATCCTCCAAGTCTTCGTTCCCTGCTTGCTTGTCAGGGTCGACCTGCCCGTCCTCCTGATCATCCTATTCGGATGTTGATTCGATGGGGTCTTCTTGGTCTTCGGCATTCTCCGGAGTATCATCGTCACCAGTGCCGGTATTGCTGTCCTTTCTAGGACGCGATTTAGAGTAGCGCCACTGACGTCGACGCTTTGGTGGTATCTCAGGAGGTTCATCCTCGACTGGATCCTTCTCATCATCGTCGTCGCCTTCTTTAGGTGTGCCCACCATGTACACGTCGTATGAGGAGGTGGTGGTCCAGCGTCCAGTGAATGGCGGGTTTTGGGCTTGTTCCTCTCCGGCATCGTCGTCCATACCATCGATGCCTTCAGAGTTTTAGTCGAGCATGTCCGTTAGATCTCGATAGTGGCTATAAATTGGGTGGTGGGTGGGAAGTAAAATTCCCTATTTTCAGCCCCTAGTCTGGGCTGGGAGCAATTCGGAAGCGGTTCCTCTGTGTGAAGGAAATATGCGCAAGAGGAAATAATAAAGTTGTTATTTATGTTTCCTTATATCATGATAAATGTTTATTATTCATGCTAGAATTGTATTAACCAGAAACTTGGTACATGTGTGAATACATAGACAAACAGAGTGTCACTAGTTTGCCTCTACTTGACTAGCTCATTTAATTTATGATGGTTATGTTTCCTAACCATATACATGAGTTGTCATTTGATTAACGGGATCACATCATTAGAGAATGATGTCTTTGACTTGACCCATCCGTTAGCTTAGCATGATGATTGTTTGTTTTGTTGCTATTGCTTTCTCCATAACTATACATGTTGCTATGACTATGAGATCATGCAACTCCCGAATACCGGAGGAACACTTTGTGTGCTACCAAATGTCACAACGTAACTGAGTGATTATAAAGGTGATCTACAGGTGTCTCTATTGGTGTTCGTTGAGTTGGCATGGATCAAGATTAGGATTTGTCACTCCGATTGTCGTAGAGGTATCTCGGGGCCCTCTCGGCAATGTACATCACTATAAGCCTTGCAAGCAATGTAGCTAATGAGTTAGTTCTGGGATGTAGCATTACGGAACAAGTAAAGAGACTTGCCGGTAAGGAGATTGAACTAGGTATTGAGATACTGACGATCGAATCTCCGGCAAGTAACATACCGATGACAAAGGGAACAACGTATATCGTTATGCGGTTTGACCGACAAAGATATTCGTAGAATATGTAGGAACCAATACGAGCATCCAGGTTCCGCTATTGTTTATTGACCAGAGACAAGTCTCGGTCATGTCGACATAGTTCTCGAACCCGTAGGGTCCACACGCTTAACGTTCGGTGATGATCGGTATTACGAGTTTATGTGTTTTGATGTACCGAAGGTAGTTCGGAGTCCCGGATTTGATCACGGACATGACAAGGAGTCTCGAAATGGTCGAGACACAAAGATCGATATATTGGAAGCCTATGTTTGCACATCAAAATGGTTCCGGATGAGTTCGGGCATTTTTCGGAGTACTGGGAGGTTATCGGAACCCCCCGGGGAGTATATGGGCCTTATTGGGCTTTATTGGAAAAGAGGAGTGTCGGTGTCAAAACCGGCGGATCTCGGGTACGGGGTCCCGAACTGTGCGTCTAAGGTCGATTGTGACAGGAGACAAGGAACACGATGTTTACCCAGGTTCGGGCCCTCTCTATGGAGGTAATACCCTACGTCCTGCTTGACTGCTATTGATGAATATGAGTATTACAAGAGTCGATCTACCTCGAGATCGTAATGGATAAACCCTAGAGGTCTAGCTTGTATGGCCATGATGATGAGTGTCCTATCCGGACTAAGTCCTCCGGTTTATATAGACACCGGGAGGATCTAGGGTTACACAAGGTCAGTTACAAAGAAGGGAATCTACATATCCGGTCGTCAAGCTTGCCTTCCACGCCAAGGAGAGTCCCATCCGGACTCGGGTGCAGCCTTCGGTCTTCGTATCTTCATGGCCCATCAGTCCGGCCCATGGCTAACAGGCCGGACGCCCGAGGACCCTTTGTCCAGGAATCCCTCAGTAGCCCTTGAACCTGGCTTCAATGACAAGGTATCTGGCGCGTAGTGCTATCTTCAGCATTGCAAGGCAGGTTCGTCCTTCTGAAGTCCAAAATAGTCTTCGGATGAATTGATTGTGCCCAGACCTGTAACTTACAGCCGTAGAGCGTACAATATTCTACGAATCCAATCTGCCGACAACTTTTAGTAAGGTGACGTCATGCTTCTCGGTCATTATTTCAAACAGTTTCCCGTCCCGCCATCCCACTTTTCGGGGCGTGGTTGTCATTGACACGTCTTGTCGAAGCAGAGATCGTATCCCCTAATTGCGGGATTTTCACCAATACAAGCGTGGGTAGCCCAACCGTCCTGCGGGAAAGATTCCTTAGGAATAGGCAGGTTCTTAGGCTTGGGAGGAGGTGTTTAATACCCGCTGCATTTATAAAGGAACCCAGGGCCGTCTTTTATGCCAAACCTTTCCTCAGCCTTCCCAACCTCGAGTTCTAGCACCCAAGGTTTGACTTCATCGTTTCAAGATTCCCATCATGTCCGGACCCAGCTCCCAAGGCCGATGGGCGGCTTCCTCCGTCACGGAGGAGGATATCACAAAGCTTCGGGCAGCCAGATATTTGAACGTGGAGGTGCACCACAGGCTTCCTGCTCAAGGACAAGTTATTCAGACCCCCAGATCTGGCGAGAGGGTCGTATTCATCTCCCACTTCCTCCGGGGGCTAGGGTTTGTTCTTCACCCCTTCGTCCGGGGGCTAATGTTTTATTACGGACTAGATTTTCATGACCTAGCCCCGGACTCTATCCTCCACATCTCGGCGTTTATCGTTACATGCGAGGCTTTCCTCTGAATCCCCCCACACTTCGGCTTATGGCTCAAGACCTTCAGTGTGAAGCCGAAGGTAGTCGACGGGGAACAGGTGGAGTGCAGCGGTGCTACGATCAGCCAATTCACCAGCACTCCTTGGCCAAAAGGTTCTTTTGCCGAAACTTCCAATCACCGGCAGCGGGAGTGGTTTTACATTACGGAGCCCCGCAGCACCAGTGGGTAGCTGCACCCACATTCCGTCCTGGCCCATCGTTACAGCTGGCATCATGGGTCAACAAGGGGCTGGACTGGGGACCAGTTGATGAAGTGCAGACTTTACAGAGCCGCATCCGAACCCTCCTTGAGGGACACATTGATCTTGTCAACGTGATCCAAGTGATGTTAGTTTGCCAAATCCTGCCGTGCCAGCACATGTCTCGCCGCATGTGGGAGTTCAATCCAGAAGGACCACAAACCCTTCAACACTTCTTCGGCACCACACAGAAAGTGATGTGGAAGTTATTTTTGGGAAGCGGAAACACTAGCCGGAAATCACCAAAGATGCTGGCCTTAACTGCAACCGTCCGGATACCCCGGTAAGCACTTGGCTCCCGAACACTTTATAATTATGCATACCGTAATATGGTACTAAGAAAGCTATCTTCTTCCAGGGCTGGACAAAGAAGACGGAACTAACTATGTGTTTGGCCCCTCTGCCCGAGGGCCCAGCAAATCCTGTTCTAACAAGGATGTTGGCCCTGGCACCCTACCAGATGCCTGTGAAGGAGGGTGAGGTGGAGAGTGAGAGGACCAAAGATGGCCCCTATTCCAAGGGTGCATAGGACATTGTGTCTGGAGGAATCAAAGTCCCCCTATCCGAAGACAAAAGTGAAGAGGGGGGCACTGTCTCCCTTCCTCCTAGGAAGAGAAGGGCCGCCTCCGAGGATGGGGAAAAGCAGGCTTCTAAGCAAGGCGAGATGCCTCAGGAGGCCGGCTCGGGCTTGGAGGGTGTTGAAGCGTAGTCTCATGACGAGGACAAGCCTCAGGCCAAATCGTAAGTGAATCAAGGCTGTTTTAAACATGTCCCGTTCCTTTCTTATAATGCCCGGAATGTATATTCTTTGTTTTTGCAGTTCAGTACGCAGTCTTCCTCAACAATCCTTTTCCTTGGGGGACCTTTTCCCAGAGATGATGGAAAGCGAGACGCCCCCACCGGATTCCCCGTCCAATTGGGCGGACGACTTGGAGGTGTCGTTGCGGAGTGTCTCCCCCGACCAACAAGTGGTGCAAGGGATGATGAAGACATTGCCCGAAGGTAATACTTTGGTGGCCCAGGGTCCAGGGGACAACAATGAGGGCCCTGGATAGTCCGATATACAGCCAGATACGAATGAATGGATCCCTTCAAAGGGTGGGCATACTCTTACGGCAGCCTCCGGAGACCCAGAGGCACCGGATATCTTGACGAACATGCTGCGGCAGGCGTCCGTCTCAGAGGAACATCATACCTTAATAGGCACGGTGGTTGAAAAGGTCCAGTCCGCGAAGAGCTGATTGGATAAGGCCTTTGCGAGCCTACTAAGAGGCTTCAAGGTTTGTACTGTATTATGTGCAATTGTGTTTTATTCACAAAATACACCTGTGTATAGATAGTAGCCCTTGAGACTCAGGTTGGCTTCCCATGGGAGGCAAACGGAGGATCAAGAAGAAACATTCAAGGACTAATCTAATTTACTTGAACACACGCTGCTTCCCCCTGGCTACTTCCTAGACTACGGATATTGCTGAGCTACAACGGAAGCTTGATATGGCCGGGGATGACATTGCGTTAATCAATGTGCGTCTTGACGAATCGCAAGGTATATGTTCAGGGCAGTCCCTTCACATACATGTTTGATAAGCATAATGCTGAAATTTATATACTGTAATATGCATGGCTGCAGATGGTGCTGCCGTCGTTGAAATTCTTTGGGCGGAGCTGGCCCGGGCCAAGGAGCAGGCCCGGTGTAGTAATGCAGCTGCCGAAAAGGCATCAGCTGATTTAAAGGCCGAACGAGGTGCTCGGCGTCAAGACGAGGAGAAGATATCCACGATGGAGCTCGAACTAAAAAATGCTGCTAGCCGCTGTGAACTCCTTGAGAAGGAGAATGAAGCCAAAACGGTTGAAGTTGACAAGGCCTTACGAGAGGCGAGGGAAGCGCAGTCTGAATCCAAAGCCACCCGTGAGGGGATCCGGCAAGCTAGGGAGATTGCGGCTGGTGAGCCATTTTTGCTACAGACTAAGTTCGGCGATCCGAACTATGCTCAGCTTAACCAATTATGGAGTTCTCCGGACGAGTTTTTAGACTTGCCGAAGAGTTCTTCCGATGTGGCGCAGTTTTACCAAACGCGAGAGGGGTATGCAATGGAGAAGATTTTCTGGTCTCAATTCAGCGCGTCGAAGCGCCCCCTCTTGCTAAATGAGCAGATGTCCCAGTGCGCCGAGCTTCATAGGATATCCGGCGCTGCCATGAAGAACGTCATAACCCGGTTATGGCCAATTGAGCCTGTTCCGAATAGTTACTTCGGCTTGGTGCGACGTCTTGTTGGCGTGGTTCCACGTATCCACGCTGTGAAGCGGTCGGTGTGCATCGAGGGTGCACGGATGGCTCTTGCTCGTGTCAAGACATTCTGGGGGAAGATGAAGGCCATCGATGTTGCAGTGAAGAGTCCACCCAAGGGCAAGGACCTCCAAGAACCGGAGCACTATTTTGAAGACGTCCTCGTGGCTGCTCGCTTGATGGAGGGCCAGTGCTTGAAAGACATAATGTTCGAGTGAGGTGTATGAGAATTGTACGAGACAATTTTATAGTTAATCTGTTATATATATTGCTTGAAAGTTTGTGTTCCTCCTGTGCGGCCGTTTTAATATAATCTGAAAGTTTTCCAGTCGTCGGCTTCAGCCCCCTCGTGGGAAGTACGAGGGTGTTCGGAAAAGCATTTGATCACTCTTGACCCAATGTCTTGGTCCGTGAAGGAGGTGTCAATGCGGCGAACCAGGCAACCAGACTATAGGGCGTTAACACTTTCACTTGGCCATAGGAGTTTTATGGTGGGTCTACGACATAGCACCTGGTATGTATGTGGCTTATTCATACAATGCGTGTACATATTTGATCGAAAAGAGGTCCTTCATGTGAAATGGAGGAATCGCTAGAGATTCCAATAAGTCATCGAGTGGTTGACCAGCTCTCGCCGCATCATGACAGTCAGTTTTCGGCTTTCTCTACTGAGGTGCTGAGCCAGGTAAACCGGAAGCACAATCGCAGTAGTTCTCCCTTTACTACCCTAGTCGATAGAGAGGAAGGTAGGATAGCAAGCACAATCGCAGTAGTTCTCCCTTTACTACCCTATTCGGAGCTGATGCATATAAGGCCAAACTCGCGACGCCGAAGTATGCTGCAAGAGCTGTTCGGACTTTGTTGGAAACTCAATTGTTCCCGTACTGAGCCCCTAGCAAGTTTAAGCCAGGGTATATCTATGAAACAACCATATGAGGTGTGTTCAATTGCGGAAAGACGCGGATAAATAATATTAGTAATGTGAACTGGGACCTGAGCGATATGCCAAAGATTACTTGATATATATAAAGGCCACGACCCCGGCTATTTGAGATGCCCTGGGTCGAAGGCAGAGGAAAAGGGCAAGTTACAGGCTCTAAAAAGAGTGTAGTCTACAAAAAGTTATTTTGGACCTCCTATTGCACGTCTGCGCCGCCTGACCTCGGCGAGGGGAATCCTTGAAGGAAGTAGCCCTGTACGGATCCGAACTCTGATAGAGTCAATTTTAGATGTTTGTCCTTTGCGCCACCTGTTTTTGAGAGGTAATGAAGAAGCAAAGAAAAAAGGAAAGTAGATTAAAAATGTTACCGGAGTGCTTGCAGACTTGTTCGAATTATGCTTCTGCCAATGCCCATGGTATCTTAAGCCCGTAGTTATGTATGCACGGTATAGTTTTAACGGGTATATGAGATGGGCCACGGAAGCCAAACTGCTATTTCTGCTCCGGATTTGATCGATCTTCGGGGGGAAATTGCTTCTGGTCTTTGACACTTGGCTGGTGAACCATTCCGTCGTCCCTATTGCCTAGCGGCCCCCTTCCCTTGTGTTCGGCATTGGGCTTGCCGGCGTGCTTAAGGACCCAACAGTTTCTGTTGGTATGATTAGCTGGTTTATTGGAGTGGCCGTGAATCTGGCAGGATCGGTCCAGTATCCTGTCTAGGTTGGATGGTCCGTCTCTGTTCGCCTTGAATGGCTTTTTCCGTTGACCAGGCTTAGGATTGCTGAATCTGGCGTTGACCGCTGTTTTGCGTGATCTTTCATTATCGTTGCGACTGTTGTGTTTACTTTGTCGTGGCTTGCCGTTGCCGTCTCGGATTTTGGAAGTGCCCGGGTCGCTGGCACTATTGCTTCTATGAGCGAGCCAGTTATCTTCTCCCGCGCAAAAGCGGGTCATTAGAGCGGTAAGGGCTATCATGGATCTATGTCTTTCTTGACCGAGGTGGCGTGCAAGCCATTCATCCCGGACGCTATGTTTAAAGGCCGCAAGGGCTTCCACGTCCGAACAGTCGACGATTTGGTTCTTTTTAACAAAGAACCTAGTCCAGAGCTGCCTGGCTGACTCTCCGGGCTGCTGGACAATGTGACTTAAGTCATCGGTGTTCGGTGGCCGAACGTATGTTCCTTGGAAGGTTTCGCGAAAGGCATCCTCCAAATCTTCCTAGCTGCCAATAGAATTTTCGGGCAGACTGTTTAACCAGTACCGAGCTGGTCCTTTGAGTTATAGTGGTAGGTATGATGGCATGAAGGTCCTCCCCACGGGCCATGTGGATATGGAGGAGGAAGTCCTCGATCCATACCGTGGGATCTGTTGTTCCATTGTATGATTCAATATTCATAGGTTTGAACCCGTTTGGGAATTGATGCTCCATTATTTCGTCTGTGAAGTAAAGAGGGTGCGCGGCGCCTCTATGTTGGGCCACACTGCGACATACCTCCGATGGAGTCCGTTTGCGGTTTTTGGCCCGGACGTGGCTAGGTTTGTCATGTCTGGATAGGTGGCCGTCGTCGCGTGTCAAGGTATGTCCTTGCGATCCATAGGTCGCTCTTGGGTGTCCTGCTCTGCTACCCGAGGCCTGGCGACGGTCGTGTGCACAATCCCTAGTTGTTTTGTTCTTGCCTTTATGGCGAGGTGGGGCGGTCTGGTGTTCGGCTTGAGTTGCCGCTTTACCCGGACCAAGTTGTGGTTCACCTAACGTCCTGTGCGATAATGGCGCGGGCTTGAGCGCCCTGTCGTCGCCCTGGGGTAGCAATCTACTCTTCTGGAAGCTTTTGGCTAGGCCACTAAGGCCGTATTCTTCGGTGGCTAGGACTTTGGTCCATCTATCATTAAGCAGATCTTGGTCGGCTTGAAGTTGCTGCTGCTTCTTTTTCATGCTCCTTGTGGTGGCTATTAGTTGGCGCTTGAAGCGCTCCTGCTCAAGAGGTTCCTCGGGCACGATAAAATCCTCGGTGCCGAGGCTCACCTCATCCTCAGAGAGCGGAAGGTAATTGTCGTCCTCCGTATATTCGTACTTGGCCTGCTTACCCCGTCTTCCCGTTCATCCTGGTCATTAGCTGTATCAACGGGGTCTTCGTTGTCTTCGGCATCGTCGTCCATACCGTCAATGTTCTCGGAGTCGTAATCAAGTGTATCGGTCAAATCCTCGACCGTGGCTATGAAGTGGGTGGTGGGTGGAAAGCAAAATTCTCCGCCACCAGCCCCTAGTTCGAGCCGGATATACTTCGGCTGTGAGTCCTCTATCAAGCATAGGTTCTTTAATGAGTTTAGCACATCGCCCAAAGGTGAGTGCTGGAAGATGTCCGCGGCACCGAATTCGAAGATCTTTAAATGATCAAGCTCGGCATCCGCGGGCTCACATGGTTAGGAACTTACGGCCGGAGACGATTCCAGAGTTCCGGTGACCAAGACATCATGAGATGTTGAGTCTATGTGTGGCTCCAATGCTATGGAATTTTTGGCCTCCGTAGTGGGATGAATCCTCCCATCCTTGGATGGCGCGGCTTGCTCCGGATCTAGGGCAAGAGCGGTTATAGGAGCAATCTCCTAGATGCGGCCAGATGACAGATTTAGGTCATGATCATCTGGGTGACCAGGAGCGGCTACCGCGGTCTCGAATCCGGCGAAGATCAAGTCTCCACGGATGTCCGCAACGTAGTTCAAGCTCCCGAATCTAACCTGATGGCCAGGGGCGTAGCTTTCGATCTGCTCTAGATGGTCAAACGAGTTGACCCACAGTGCGAAGCCGCCGAACACGAAGATCTATCCAGGGAGGAAGGTTTCTCCTTGGACAGCGTCATTATTGACGATCGAAGAGGCCATCGAACCTTTTGGGACAACACAGAGGAACTCTCAATGAAAGCACCAATGTCGGTGTCAAAACCGGTGGATCTCGGGTAGGGGGTCCCGAACTGTGCGTCTAAGGTCGATGGTAACAGGAGACAAGGAACACGATGTTTACCCAGGTTCGGGCCCTCTTTATGGAGGTAATACCCTACGTCTTGCTTGATTGATATTGATGAATATGAGTATTACAAGATTTGATCTACCTCGAGATCATAATGGCTAAACCCTAGAGGTCTAGCGTGTATGGCTATGATGATGAGTGTCCTATCTGGACTAAGTCCTACGGTTTATATAGACATCGGAAGTATATAGGGCTACACAAGGTCGGTTACAAAGAAGGGAATCTACATATCCGGTCGTTAAGCTTGCCTTCCACGCCAAGGAGAGTCCCATCCAGACTAGGGTGCAGCCTTCGGTCTTTGTATCTTCACGGCCCATCAGTCCGGCCCATGGCTAACAGGCCGGACGCCTGAGGACCCCTTAGTCTAGGACTCCCTCAAGGAGAGGGAAGGAAAAGGTGGGAGGCATGCCCCCTAGCCCAATCCGAATTGGGAGGGGGCCGCCCCCTTTCCTTTTTCCTCTCCTCCCCTTACTTCTCTCCTACTCCTACTACATGGAAGGGGGGAATCCTACTCCCAGTGGGAGTAGGACTCCCCTAGGGCGCGCCACAGAGAGGTCCGACCCCTCCCCTCCTCCACTCCTTTATATACGGGGGAGGGGGCACCCCATAGACATGCAAGTTGATCATTGATCTTTTAGCCATGTGCGGTGCCTCCTTCCACCATAATCTACCTCGGTCATATCGTAGTGGTGCTTAAGCGAAGCCCTATTCCAGTAGCATCATCATCACCGTCATCACGCTGTCGTTCTGACGAAACTCTCCCTTGAAGCACTACTGGATCGCGAGTTCGTGGGACGTCACCAAGCCGAATGTGTGCAGATTGCGGAGGTGTCGTACCTTCGGTTCTGGATCGATCGATCATGAAGACGTACGACTACATCAACCGCGTTGTCATAACGCTTCTGCTTATGGTCTACGAGGGTACGTAGAGGATACTCTCCCCTCTCGTTGCTATGCATCACCATGATCTTGCATGTGTGTGGTAATTTTTTTGAAATTACTAGGTTCCCCAATAGTGGCATCCGATCCAGGTTTATGCGTAGATGTTCTATGCATGAGTAGAACACAATGGATTTGTTGGCGTGGCTATATATATATATTGCTTGCCCTCACTAGTCGATTCTTGATTCGGCTACATTGTTGGATGAAGCGGCCCAGACCGACATTATGCGTACGCTTATGCAAGACTGGTTCTACCGACGTGCTTCGCACACAGGTTGCTATTGGGTGTCTGTTTCTCCAGCTTTAGTTGAATCGGATTCAATGAACATGGTTCTTTCTGAAGATCAAAAAGCAATCACTCTACCGCATTGTGGTTTTTGATGCGTAGGTAAGAACGGTTCTTGCTCAGCCCGTAGTAGCCACGTAAAACTTGCAACAACAAAGTAGAGGACGTCTAACTTGTTTTTGCAGGGCATGTTGTGATGTGATATGGTCAAGACATGATGCTAAATTTTATTGTATGAGATGATCTTGTTTTGTAACACGGTTATCGGCAACTGGCAGGAGCCATATGGTTGTCGCTTTATTGTATGAAATGCAATCGCCATGTAATTGCTTTACTTTATCACTAAGCGGTAGCGATAGTCGTAGAAGCAATAGTTGGCGAGACGACAACGATGCTTCGATGGAGATCAAGGTGTAAAACCGGTGACGATGGTGATCATGACGGTGCATTGGAGATGGAGATCAAAGACACAAGATGATGATGGCCATATCATATCACTTATATTGATTGCATGTGATGTTTATCCTTTATGCATCTTATTTTGCTTAGTTCGACGGTAGCATTATAAGATGATCTCTCACTAAATATCAAGGTATAAATGTTCTCCCTGAGTATGCACCATTGCTACAATTCGTCATGCCGAGACACCGCGTGATGATCGGGTGTGATAAGCTCTACGTTCACATACAATGGGTGCAAGCCAGTTTTGCACACGCGAAATACCCGGGTTAAACTTGACGAGCCTAGCATATGCAGATATGGCCTCAGAACACTGGAGACCGAAAGGTCGAGTGTGAATCATATAGTAGATATGATCAATATAGTGATGTTCACCATGGAAAACTACTCCATCTCACGTGAGGATCGGACATGGTTTAGTTGATATGGATCACGTGATCACTTAGATGATTAGAGAGATGTCTATATAAGTGGGAGTTCTTAAGTAATTTGATTAATTGAACTTTAATTTATCATGAACTTAGTACCTAATAGTATTTTGCATGTCTATGTTGTCGTAGATAGATGTCCCGTGTTGTTGTTCCGTTGAATTTTAATGCGTTCCTAGAGAAAGCTAAGTTGAAACATGATGGTAGCAACTACATGGACTGGGTCCATAACTTGATGATTATCCTCATTGCTGCACAGAATAATTACGTCCTGGAAGCACCGCTAGGCCAGATGTTATGAACACCTGGCAGAGCCAAGCTGATGACTACTCGATAGTTCAGCGTGCCATGCTTTACGGCTTAGAACCGGGACTTCAATGACGTTTTGAACGTCATGGAGCATATGAGATGTTCGAGGAGTTGAAGTTAATATTTCAAGCAAATGCCCGGATTGAGAGATATGAAGTCTCCAATAAGTTTTGCAGCTGCAAGATGGAGGAGAATAGTTCTATAAGTGAACATATACTCAGAATGTCTGGGTACCACAACCACTTGACTCAACTGGGAGTTAATCTTCCTGATGATAGTGTCATTGACAGAGTTCTTCAATCACTGCCACCAAGCTACAAGAGCTTCGTGATGAACTATAATATGCAAGGGATGGATAAGATGATTCCTGAGCTCTTCGCAATGCTAAAGGCTGGGGAGGTAGAAATCAAGAAGGAGCATCAAGTGTTGATGGTCAACAAGACCACTAGTTTCAAGAAAAAGGGTAAAGGGAAGAAGGGGAACTTCAAGAAGAACATCAAGCTAGTTGATGATCAAGTGAAGAAACCAAAGTCTGGACCTAAGCCTCAGATTGAGTGCTTCTATTGCAAAGGAACTAGTCACTCGAAGCGGAATTGCCCCAAGTATTTGGCGGAGAAGAAGGATGGCAAAGTGAAAGGTATATTTTATATACATGTTATTGATGTGTACCTTACTAATGCTCGCAGTAGTGCCTGGGTATTTGATACTGGTTCAGTTGCTAACATTTGCAACTCGAAACAGGGGCTATGGATTAAGCAAAGATTAGCTAAGGACGAGGTGACGATGCGCGTGGGAAATGGTTCCAAAGTCGATGTGATCGCCGTCGGCGCGCTACCTCTACATCTACCTTCGGGATTAGTTTTAGACCTAAATAATTGTTATTTGGTGCTAGCGTTGAGCATGAACATCATATTTGGATCTTGTTTCTTGCGAGACGGTTATTCATTTAAATCAGAGAATAATGGTTGTTCTATTTATATGAGTAATATCTTTTATGGTCATGCACCTCTGATGAGTGGTCTATTTTTACTAAATCTTGATAGTAGTGATACACATGTTCATAGTATTGAAGCTAAAAGATGCAGAGTTGATAATGATAGTGCAACTTATTTTTGGCACTGCCGTTTAGGTCATATTGGTGTAAAGCGCATGAAGAAACTCCATTCTGATGGACTTCTGGAATCACTTGATTATGAATCACTTGGTACTTGCGAACCATGCCTCATGGGAAAGACGACTAAAACTCCGTTCTCCGGAACAATGGAGTGAGCAATAGAGTTGTTGGAAATCATACATACTGATGTATGTGGTCCAATGAACATTGAAGCTCACGGTGGATATCATTATTTTCTCACCTTCACAGATGATTTGAGCAGATATGGGTATATCTACTTGATGAAACATAAGTCTGGAAGATTTGAAAAGTTCAAAGAATTTCAGAGTGAAGTGGAAAATCGTCGTAACAAGAAAATCAAGTTTCTACGATCTGATCGTGGAGGTGAATATTTGAGTTATGAGTTTGGACTTCATTTGAAATAGAGTGGAATAGTTTCGCAACTCATGCCACCTAGAACACCACAGCGTAATGGTGTGTCCGAACGTTGTAATCGTACTTTATTAAATATGGTGCGATCTATGATGTCTCTCACTGATTTACCGCTATCGTTTTGGGGTTACGCTTTAGAGACAGCTACTTTCACGTTAAATAGGGCACCATCTAAATCCATCGAGACGACACCGTATGAACTATGGTTTGGCAAGAAACCCAAGTTGTCATTTCTTAAAGATTGGGGTTGTGATTCTTATGTGAAAAGGCTTCAACCTGATAAGCTCGAACCCAAATCGGAGAAATGTGTCTTCATAGGATACCCAAAGGAGACTGCTGGGTACACCTTCTATCACAGATCCGAAGGCAGGATATTCGTTGCTAAAAATGGATCCTTTCTAGAGAAGGAGTTTCTCTCAAAAGAAGTGAGTGGGAGGAAACTAGAACTTGATCAGGTAATTGTACCTGCTCCCGAATTGGAAGGTATAACATCACATAAATCAGTTCCAGTGATTCCTACACCAATTAGTGAGGAAGCTAATGATGATGATCATGAAACTTCAGATCAAGTTACTAACGAACCACGTAGGTCAACCAGACTAAGATCTGCACCAGAGTGGTACATTAATCCTGTTTTGGAGATCATGTTACTTGACAATGACTAACCTACGAACTATGAGGAAGCGATGATGAGCCCAGATTCCGCGAAATGGCTTGAAGCCATGAAATCTAAGATGGGATCTATGTATGAGAAAAAAGTATGGACTTTGGTTGACTTGCCCGATGATCGGCAGTACATATAGAATATATGGATCTTCAAGAAGAAGACTGACGCTGACGGTAATGTTACTGTCTACAAAGCTCGACTTGTTGCGAAAGGTTTTCTACAAGTTCAAGGAGTTTACTATGATGAGACCTTCTCACCCGTAGCGATGCTTAAGTCCGTCTGAATCATGTTAACAATTGCCGCATTTTATGATTATGAAATTTGGCAAATGGATGTCAAAACTGCATTCCTTAATGGATATCTTAAAGAAGAGTTGTATATGATGCAACCAGAAGGTTTTGTCGATCCAAAAGGTGCTAACAAAGTGTGCAAGCTCCAGCGATCCATTTATGGACTGGTGCAAGCTTCTTAGAGTTGGAATATACGCTTTGATAGTGTGATCAAAGCATATGGTTTTATACAGACTTTTGGAGAAGCCTGTATTTACAAGAAAGTGAGTGGGAGCTCCGTAGCATTTCTGATATTATATGTAGATGACATATTGTTGATCGGAAATGATACTGAATTTCTGAATAACATAAAACGATACATCAATAAGAATTTTTGAATGGAAGACCTCGGTGAAGCTGCTTATATATTAGGCATCAAGATCTATAGAGATAGATCAAGACGCTTAATTGGACTTTCACAAAGCACATACCTTGATAAAGTTTTGAAGAACTTCAAAATGGATCAGGCAAAGAAAGGGTTCTTTCCTATATTACAAGTGGTGAAGTTGAGTCAGACTCAATGCCCGACCACTGCAGAACATAGAGAGAAAATGAAAGGTGTTCCCTATGCTTCAGCCATAGGCTCTATCATGTATGCAATGCTGTGTACCAGACCTGATGTGTACCTTGCTATAAGTTTAGCAGGGAGGTACCAAAAGTAATCCAAGAGTGGATCATTGGACAGCGGTCAAGAACATCCTGAAATACCTGAAAAAGACTAAGGATATGTTTCTCGTATATGGAGGTGACAAAGACCTCGTCGTAAACGGTTACGTCGATGCAAGCTTTGACACTGATCCGGATGACTATGAGTCACAAACCGGATACGTGTTTTTATTAAATGGTGGAGCTGTCAGTTGGTGAAGTTCCAAGCAGAGCGTTGTGGCGGGATCTACGTGTGAAGCGGAATACATAGCTGCTTCGGGGGCAGCAAATGAAGGAGTCTAGAAGAAGGAGTTCATATCCGATCTAGGTTTCGTACTTAGTGCATTGGGTCCAATGAAAATCTTTTGTGACAATACTGGTGCAATTGCCTTGGCAAAGGAATCTAGATTTCACAAGAGAACCAAGCACATCAAGAGATGCTTCAATTCGATCCGCGATCAAGTCAAGGAGGGAGACATAGAGGTTTGCAAGATACATACGGATCTGAATGTTGCAGACCCGTTGACTAAGCCTCTCTCACGAGCAAAACATGATCAGCACCAAGACTCCATGGGTGTTAGAATGATTACAATGTAATCTAGATTATTGACTCTAGTGCAAGTGGGAGACTGAAGGAAATATGCCCTAGAGGCAATAATAAAGTTGTTATTTATATTTCCTTATATCATGATAAATATTTATTATTCATGCTATAATTGTATTAACCGGAAACTTAGTACATGTGTGAATACATAGACAAATAGAGTGTCACTAGTTTTCCTCTACTTGACTAGCTCGTTGAATCAAATGATGGTTATATTTACTAACCATAGACATGAGTTTTCATTTGATTAACGGGATCACATCATTAGAGAATGATGTGATTAACTTGACCCATCCGTTAAGTTAGCACGATGATCGTTTGTTTTGTTGCTATTGCTTTCTCCATAACTATACATGTTCCTGTGACTATGAGATCATGCAACTCCCGAATAACGGAGGAACACTTTGTGTGCTACCAAACTTCACAACGTAACTGGGTGATTATAAATGTGCTCTACATGTGTCTCCAAAGGTACATGTTGGGTTGTCGTATTTCAAGATTAGGATTTGTCACTCCGATTGTCGGAGAGGTATCTCTAGGCCCTCTTAGTAATGTACATCACTATAAGCCTTGCAAGCAATGTAGCTAATGAGTTAGTTACGGGATGTAGCATTACATAACGAGTAAAGAGACTTCCCGGTATTGATATTGAACTAGGTATTGAGATACCGATGATCGAATCTTGGGCAAGTAACATACCGATGACAAAGGGAACAACGTATATCGTATGCGGTTTGACCGATAAAGATCTTCGTAGAATATGTAGGAACCAATATGAGAATCCAGGTTCCGCTATTCGTTATTGACCGGAGACATGTCTCGGTCATGTCTACATAGTTCTTGAACCCGTAGGGTCCGCACGCTTAACATTCGGTGACGATCGGTATTACGTGTTTATGTGTTTTGCTGTACCGAAGGTAGTTTGGAGTCTAGGATTTGATCACGGACATGACGAGGAGTCTCGAAATGGTCGATACATAAAAATTGATATATTGGAAGCCTATGTTTGGACATCAGAATGGTTCCGGATGAGTTTGGGTATTTTTCGGTGTATCGGGAGGTTATCGGAACCCCCCGGGGAGTATATGGGCCTTATTGGGCTTTAGTGGAAAAGAGGAGAGGGAAGGAAAAGGTGGGAGGCGTGCCCCCTAGCCCAATCCGAATTGGGAGGGGCCGCCCCCCTTTCCTTTCTCCTCTCATCCCCTTCCTTCTCTCCTACTCCTACTACATGGAAGAGGGGAATCCTACTCCCGGTGGGAGTAGGACTCCCCTAGGGCGCGCTAGAGAGAGGGCCGGCCCCTCCCCTCCTCCACTCCTTTATATAGGGGGAGGGGGGCACCCCATAAACACACAAGTTGATCCTTGATCTTTTAGCCGTGTGTGGTGCCCCCTCCACCATAATCCACCTCGGTCATATCGTAGTGGTGCTTAGGCAAAGCCCTGTTCCGGTAGCCGTCATCACGCCGTCGTGCTGACCAAACTCTCCCTCGAAGCTCTACTGGATCATGAGTTCGCGGGACGTCACTGAGCCGAACGTGTAATGATCGCGGAGGTGCTATACCTTCGGTGCTAAATCAGTCGATCATGAAGACGTACGACTACCCCGCGTTGTCATAACGCTTCCGCTTACGGTCTACGAGGGTACGTAGACGATACTCTCCCCTCTCGTTGCTATGCATCACTATGATCTTGCGTGTGCGTAGGATTTTTTTTTTAAATTACTACGTTCCCAAACACTGTGATGGCGAAGGATCACATTAGGCCCAGAGCCTTGCTTAAGAGCGAGGTTTGGATGGGGACCGAAGTTCCCCAGACGAGCTCGCATGACACGGACTGCGAGGGTCTGGAGCTAGTGTCCGGGGAAGAGTCCGGCTTTGTGATGGCTGCCGGTGGCGCTATCCTCTCCGGTTCTCCAGCGTTGAGCTCTATAGCCGTAAATAGTCTGGCAAGCTCTAGACTGCCATCTTCGGACCTAGTGACATGCTTTGGATCTAAGGCCAGAGCGGTGGTTGGAGCCGCGAACCCTTGGAAGATCATGTCTCCTCGGATGTTAGTGACATAGTTCAGATTTTTGAAACTGATCTGGTGACCAAGGGCGTAGCTGTCGATTTGCTCTAGGTGGCCAACCAAGTTGGCCAGCAGTGCGAAGCTGCCGAATACGAAGATCTGGCCAGGGAGAAAAATCTCCTTCCTGGTAGCATTGTTGTAGATGATCGATGAAGCCATCGAACCTTTCGACAATGGCACAGTGGAGTTCTGAATGCACTACTAGGAAAAGGGCTATAGATGAAATTGACACTAATGGCGCATGAAAGAAGTGGTGCGCCACTACTATATACTAATGGCGCACCATGTGGTGATGCGCCATTAGTGTGGAAGACACTAATGGCGCACCAGGCACAAGGTGCGCCATAAGTAACACAATTTTTTTTTTCATTTTTCCAAACATACTAATGGCGCATCCGGGCAAAGTGCGCCATTAGTAGTTCTAACTAGTAATGGCGCACCAGCCATAGAGTGCGCCACTACTGTATTTTTTTATTCTATTTTTTACAAAACTACTAATGGAGCACCGTTACAAAGTGCGCCATTACTAGTTTAAACTAATGGCACACCGTGGCAGAGTGCTTATGGCGCATGGCCAGCAGGTGCGCCATTAATATGTTGGGTTACTAATGGCGCATGGTTGTATGGTGCGCCATTAGTAACCTGGGACCAGCTAGATATTTTGGACAGCCACACCTACACACTCACTTTCCCCACTTCATTCCCTCCACCTCCTTCTCCAAGCTTGTTGGCTGCCTCCTCCTCCTCACCTCATTTGCACCATAGATTCATCAAAATTAAGTGGTGAAATTACCTTTTTTGATATGTAGGTAAGGGGAAAGCTATCTTCATGTTGTAGATCTACTTTTTTTTTCTCCCTAGCTCGCTCCAACAACGTGCACATGCACTTTTTGTGGCCTAGCTAGATCTATGTATGTTTGTGGTGTTGCATATGTTTGTGGTGTTGCATATATGTTTGTGTTTGTAGGTACCGGTATTTGAAATGCGATAGTTGCCAATATTTTGCCGGAATGTTGATTCATTTCTATGTTTGTGGTGTTGCATATGTTCGACGAGAATTTTGGCACTATGCATTCTTTTTGGTCCTATTTTTAGGGAAAGTCATGCCAAATTTTTTCTTGGTTCTAAAATATCATTTTGCTCTACCCCGCAGGCGACCATGGTCCGCACGATGACCGAAGACATCGTGAATAGGTTTTTGAGCTCCGCGAGGGCCGAGATGCTTCAAAAGAACGAGACGGAGATAAGATGTCCATGTCGAAGATGCAAGCTGAAGAGCCTTATTGCGAACCCGGATTCCGGGCAGGTGCGGGACCACCTGCTCTTGCGTGGTTTCATGGATGGCTATCGGTGGCAAGGTGATGAAGATGACTATGAAGTCGTCCATGGGGGCCGGGCAAGAAATGAGGAAGGGCAGCAAGACAACCACCGTGGCTCGAGCGGGCGAGAAGACGAAGAATCTCCAGGACATGATCACGACGGTGATGCTATACACAGTCATCATGTAGAAGATGCCGGACATGATGATGAGGAAGATGCCGGAGCAGACGAAGGGCATGATCATGAAGATGAAGATGCCGGCGGAGCAAACGGTGATGGACCATTGATGGGCTAGGTGCAGGACCCTCATATTCAAGAGCTGCTTCTCAAGCAGACGGATAACGCAAGAGCTGCCGCCCGAGAGAAAGCCAAGCTGGATCAACTGGAGATAGACGTGGTTACTCCATTGTATGAAGGATGCAGACCCGAGGATACCCGCTTGAAAGTAACGCTCATGGCTTTGGAGATGAAGGTAAAACAAAAAATGAACGACGCATGCTTCGACGAGAACATGTCATTCTGGCACGAACGTCTTCCCAAGGGGAACAAGTGCCCGACCAGTTTCGAGGAGGCGAAGAAAGTCGTGTGTCCTTTGGATTTACCGCACGTGAAATACCATGTGTGCATGAACAGTTGCATCATTTATCGGGGCGAGCACGCGGAGTCTACCATATTTCCAGTGTGCGGCGTCACTCGATACATGAAGAGGAAGAAAGCTCCTCGAAAAGTGGTGTGGTACTTTCCGATCACTCCTCGTCTGCAGCGGTATTTCGCGGACCCTAAGGTAGCAAAGCTCCTGCGTTAGCACGCAGATAGGGAGGAGAAGAAGCGAGAAGATGACACAAATGATCCGGAGATAAATAAAGAAGACAAGATGCTGAGTCACCCTAAGGATGGGAGCCAATGGAAAGCGCTGAACTTCGAACACCCAGAATTTGGGAAGGATCCAAGGAACATCGTACTGGGCACGAGCACCGATGGAGTCAATCCGTTTGGCAGCCAGAGAAGCACACATAGCACCTGGCCTGTGTTTGTGTGGATGTACAACCTTCCCCGCTGGTTGTGCATGAAGAGGAAGTACATTCACATGAGTATGCTAATTGAAGGGCCGAAACAACCATGGAACGACATCAATCTCTATCTGGGGCTGCTGAAAGAGGAGTTAGACACACTGTGGAAAACGCCAGCCAATACGTGGGACGCCGCATAGAAAGAATATTTCCCTATGAGAGCCGCACTGCTCATGACGGTGCACGACTATCTCGGTTACGGATATCTCGCGGGGCAGGTGGTCCATGGATTTTCTGGATGCGTCAGGTGCATGGATGACACAACGTATCGCCAGCTAGATAGAGATCCCGGGTCTTCAAAAACCGTGTTCATGGGACATCGAAGCTGGCTTCGCGACGATGACCCATGGAGGAAACGCAAGGATCTGTCCGATGGTGAAACCGAACCCCGAAGACGCCCGCGTACGAGGAGCGGCAAGGAAATAGACGGGCCGTTGAAAAATTGGAAAGATTGCCCACTGCCGGGAAAGAAGCAAAAGGCGCCAGAGCCGGGAAAGAAGCGAAATGCGCCAGAGCCGCTGCTGAAGGTATGGAGAACGAGGTCTGTTTTCTAAGACTTGCCGTACTGGAAGATCCACCGTGTGCCTCACAGCCTTGATGCCATGCATATCACGAAGAACGTGTGCGAGAGTTTGCTTGGTACCCTGCTCAACATGCCAGAGAGGACCAAAGATGGGCCGAAAGCATGGGCAGACTTGAAATCAATGGGCATCAGGCATGAGCTTCACGCTAATGATGTTCATGATGATGATGATGATGAGGCGAAGCAGGACACGGAAAGTCGTCGCAAACGCAAAAAGGCCAAGAAGACCGGAAATGACTACCCTCCCGCATGCTTCACTCTAAGTCAGGAGGAGATCGAGCAGTTTTTCACCTGCCTCGTAGGAGTAAATCTTCCTTACGGTTACGCGGGGAAGATAAGCAGATACCTAGACCCAGCAAAGCAGAAGTTCAGCGGGATGAAGTCTCACGACTGTCACATGCTGATGACACAGATACTTCCAGTTGCAATCCGTGGGATCATGGACGCTCATGCCCGTGAAATGCTATTTGGCCTATGCAACTTTTTTCGACGTCATCTCTCGGAAGTCGGTTGGCGTGAGGCAACTCAGAAGGCTACAGGAAGAGATCGTGGTGATACTATGCGAGCTTGAGATGTACTTCCCGCCCGCATTCTTCGACGTTATGGTGCATCTGCTGGTCCATATCGTGGAGGATATCATCCAACTCGGGCCGACGTTCCTGCACAGCACGATGCCGTTCGAAAGGATGAATGGTGTCATCAAAGGATACGTTCGCAACATGTCACGTCCAGAGGGAAGTATAGCCAGGGGCTTTCTGACCGAAGAGTGCATCTCCTACTGCACGAATTATCTAGGCATCGAGAACCCCGTTGGTCTGCCCGTCAACAGGCACCTCGGCAGGCTCGCTGGATGGGGTCACCGTGAGGGTCGCCGCGAAATGCATGTCGACTTCGAGGGTAGACTCGCCGACTTTGAAAGAGCAAATCTAGTCGCGCTACAACACATAGACGTGGTCGATCCTTGGGTGGTAGAGCACAAAACCTTTATTGAGAAGACGTACAATGACCGAGGTCAACAGAGGACGGACGGAGATATAATCAAAGAGCACAACTCATGTTTCACGCATTGGTTCAAGCAGAAGCTTCTGTCGTACCCTTTACATGAGGATTCTTCCGCGGAAGAACAACTCATATTCGCCTTGTCACAGGGCGCTGAGCATAACCTGATGACCAATGATGCGTACGATATCAACGGCTACACATTCTACACCGAGGACAAGGACATGAAGAGCAATGGTTATCAGAACTCCGGGGTAATGATGGAATCCTACATCGGTAACGATAAGGACAGATACTACGGAAGGATCGAGGAGATCTGGGAGCTGAGTTACGCTGGAGAGAAGGTCCCGATGTTCCGTGTCATATGGGCCAAGAGCGTCCTAAAAGAAGACCGGTATTTCACCACCATGGTTATACCCGAAGCCAAATCCAAGACCGCGGGCGCAAACGTCACCGCGAAAAATGAGCCATGGGTACTAGCATCCCAAGTGGACCAATGCTTCTTCATTACCGGCCCGTCAAAGCCCAGTCGTGTTGTCGTGAGGAGAGGCAAAAGGAAGATCACCGGAATGGATGGAGTAGCCAATGAGCAAGACTTCGACAAGTACGGCGACTCGAAGATCGAACATGACGACGACGATGAAGTAGCAGCATGCACCACAAGAAGAAGCAGGACCACCCTACCTAAAGGACGTCCGTTCCACAGAGGAACTCCATTTGCGAAAAAGAAGGGCAAGAAGATTGTGAACAGATAGCTAGCTAAGATCGATTGTATTTAAATCGTAGTCTTCATTTCTCGATTGTATTTCATGGGCACTTTTTGATATCATGAATATTTTTAAATTTCATGGGCACTTTTTGAATTCATGAGGACACTCGATCTCGATCCCCCTCCATCTCGATCTCGATTCCACCCGCACCCCCCGCTAGCTCCACCGCCGCCGACGACCCATCGCACCCTCCCCCACTCCACCCGAGCACCCCCCGCACCCTCCCCCGCTCCACCGCCACCGCCGATGATATTTTCAAATAACAAATTTGATGATATTTTTTAAAAAAATATTACTATTTTTATAAAAAATTATTACTGCTTTTATAAAAAATTATTACTGTTTTTTTAAATAATAATAATAAATTGTAGACTACAATTGTTGTTAAACAACAATTATTATTGTTTTTATAAAAAATATTACTGTTTCATATTCATATTCATTTATTAAAAAATAATAATAATAAAATATACTAATGGCGCACCAGCCTGGTGGTGCGCCATTGCTATCTAAAAAGAGATTTCTAATGGCGCACCGGCGGTGGGTGCGCCATTGCTATCTAAAAAATAACGATTTCTAATGGCGCACCGACGGGTGGTGCGCCATTAGTAAGCTTCCCCCCTATTGCTATGTCCTCCCTCTCCCTCGCCAGATCCCATTCGTCCCTCTCTCCCTCGCCAGACCCATGACACCGCCGCCCCGACCCATGACGCCGCCACCCCGACCCCCGCCGGACTGCACCCCCGCCGCCACCGCGCCCCTGCGCCCCCACCCCCGCCGGACTCCACCCCCGCTGGCCCCGCGCCCCCGCGCCCCCACCCCCGCCGCCCCGATCCTCTACGTCTTCGCCTTCCTCCTCGCCATCGGCGCCGAGCAGCGACGCAGCACCGTACGCCCCCCGACCCTCCTCCTCCCCTTCCCCCTCCTCCTCCCCTTGCCCCCCGCCTGCGCCGGGCTGACGGCCCCTTCTCGATCTCGCAGGGCAAGGTCTCCGGCGCCTCTACGACACCGACGCCTCACCGTCAATCCGCGTCACCTCGGTAACCCTGGCCCCGCACGAGCTCGCCATCGTCTTCCTCTCGGTGAGCTGCACCGGTTCCCCTCCCCCCCTTTCTGTTAACTGAACACTGTCAGGTTTAGATTCTGTTAACTAAAAAATTTTATATTCAGAAACATTGTTGGACTGATAGGAAGTTTGTTGATTGTCTTGGTCTTGGTCCTTTTCATTTTCTTGGTGATTGTCTTGGTCCTTTTCATTTTTGTCATGGCATTCTTGAGGTGTTGATGTGTCTGAGGGCATGAACCATGATCAGGTTGAGTTCAGATTTCATTAGATTAGATGGATTATCATGCCTTGTGTCCTGATAGTTGGATATTTGAGTAGTATTATCAACAGTAATAACTTTTACATGTTTGCATTGCTTCCAAGAGTAACAGCAGGTGCTTAGGACACCTTTAGGAGATCTACTCATCTCTAATCATGCTACTCAAGGATAGGAACCGTAGGCTTCTCTATATATTTTTTTCAGTGTCCTTTATTGGTGGTTCTATGATGTAGTCCAGATGAAACCAATTGCATGCATTGAGAAATAGAGTATTAAAACAGAACTTGACTGGTTTTCCATTTAGCTATCTGAATTGAGAAAAAACATAGCTTTTGCAGTCTCTGAGGCAAACTTGCTACTCCATATACAACTAATACTACTACTAGACAAGATACTACTCCATATACTACTAATACTACTACTGTATTTCATTTCAAAGTTCAAAATGCTGGTACTGAGATTTTCATTTCCAACGAGTGATGTTTTTCCTAGGAGTAGAAAAAACATAGCAACTTCTCTGATTTTATTAAGTTGTTCTTATATGGGTGAAACTTCACTTTTTTTTAGGCTAGTGCATGGTGTTGCTTCTTCTGTATGGGCCAACTATGTCACAAATAAATTGTTCCTTCTTTTGTATTTGACAAGTAAGGACTTGCAAATATGATGATCATCTTGCTAGTTTGCTGGGTTTTGTCTCCGACCATTGTGTCGTGATGAATTTGCAGGTACCCCGAGAGGCCCTTGAGTTTGCCGGAATGTCGATTAACTTCCGTTCCGGCAAATTTGGGTACTCCATGTGTCCTATTTTCAGCAAAGGTCATGCCGAAATTTTCCATGAATTTCAGCATGACTTTGCTAAAAATAGGGCATATGGGGTACTTGCGACTAATGCATGGGCCGGGGTATCTTAGTACTTAGTTAAGTAGGATCAACTGGCCCGCCATTCTTGCTGTATTAAACCATAGGTGGCAATAGAGCCAAGTGATTAGGCCCAACCTAGATGATAAAGCCAACATAGGTGGCAATAGAGCCAAGTGATTAGTGCCAAGTGATTAGGCCGAACCTAGGGTGCCTCGGCATCGATAGACCCTAAACAATGAAAACTTAACTTGGCTTCTATAGGGTGCCTCGGTGTCGATGAGAACCTAAATGATGTACGCTTAGGCTTTTAGGGTGCCTCGGCGTCGACAAACCCTAAATGATAAAAGCTTAGATTTTAGGATGCCTCGGTGTCGACAAACCCTAAATGATGAGACCATGATCTTGTTCCTTCACAATTACCAACTTTTTGACCAAACTTTTTTCCTATTTAGAGCGAAACATGGCCCACAACGATGAGGCCGGCGGTTCGGGCGGCAAGCAATTCTGGGAGCTGTCCCAGGAGTTGGAGGAAGAATCTCACCACTGTGAGGACGCCGCGGAAGACACCGATCCTGACAACACAACCCCTAGTGGCGTCGAGAATGACACCACTGATGATGGCACCGCGGATGCCACCACTGATGATGGCGGCGCACGCACAGATGGCAGCCAACCGAAGAGGCAACGGAAGGACCGGCGCCCGAGCGTGCTCGGCACCGTCAGGGAGGAATTTTATGAAGTGAACTCCGACGGGAATCCGACGGCGCCCAAACACGTAGTCAAGGGGTACTCGGTTCAGCTCAGGTGCATTCTCTTCACGAAGCTGCACGAACGATACAAGTTCCCCGCTGAGTTTGCAAGCACACACCTCTCAGGGAATAAAGTGAACGGTGCCGCCCTCACGAGGATGAGCACGGCCCTATCTACATGGAAAAGCACGGTGAAGGCAATGATTGAAAAGGTGATAGTTATGAGAAGATCAAGGTGAAATATCCTTTGATGAGCGAAGATTACTACAAGGAGTTCAAGATCAAGTGCGAGAGCCCCGCAACCTCCGAATCAAGTCAGTGGGGGAAAGAAATGCGGCAGTTGAACTTAGGGGTCCACCAACTCGGTCCCGGCGGTTACAGAGTGGCGGAGCCTATATGGGACAAGGAGGACGCGGAGCGTGCCGAGCAAGGCCTACCGCCCCGCTTCGAGAAATACCGTGACAAGCAGACCAGGAACTTTCTCAGGGCCCGGTACAAGGAGGACCCGGTAACAAAGGAGCTTACCACGGATCCGAAGACCAAGGCGCTTGAGCTTGTTCTGGTAAGGAATACACCCCCGCGTAATTAGCTCCATATGGTTGCATTCTAATTAATCCCCAATATTTCTAAATGGTTCATGTTCCTTCCGCAGGACAATAGGGCGGGGTTGTCTCAGAGCTCCCCTTTCGACACCCCTTTTAATAGGGCGTTGAACGTAATGAAAAACAAGGATAAGCTCAATAAGCCGACGTCAGCTGGTCGTGTGGACGGCAAAGGCTTGTCCACAAAATGGTCGTCATACTATACCGCTGGTGGGCGAAAGGAGAAAAAGACCAGCTCGGAAAGCCAGTCGCGCGAGGTTGAAGCACTCAAGGCACAAGTGGCGCGGATTCCGGAGCTTGTCCAAGAGCAAGTGGAACAACAACTGGGAACGAAGCTCAATGCCATGGTGCCTACATTCATTCATGGGCTGACGACGTGGATTGCGGGCGGCAAACAGGGGCCTCCCTCGGTTCCCAGCTTCATGGCCAGCAACTTGCACAGCGCGCAGGCGGCACCATTGGTGTCTCTGGCGGCGCCATTGGTGTCTCCGGTGGAGGCGGTATTCGTGTCTCCTGCGCCGACATGGGCATTGGAGCTTAATGCACCCGGGTGTACGCGGGCCGGCACCTCGCCAGCAAGCGGCCCCTCCGTCAGTTACACGCCCGCCGTTGGCGGTGCCTCGACATTAGCCGAGCTCGACGGCATCACGGTAACTAAGCCTCTCGGCCGATGACTTCATCTCCTTGCCTTTGACTGGGCATCCCTGACGCCCTACATGTTTTCGCAGGGCGCGCCGACGTTCCTTGCACTCTCCTGCACTTCATGGGCGGCGAGTTGGTCAATGCCGCCAAGGGCAGAATCATTCAACCGGGCAACCCCGTGTTCCACGGTAATCCTATGCCACCCACAGTGTATAGGGTTGAAGTGGTTTGGGTGCTGCCAGGCTGCGACGAGCTGTTACCTCCGATTCGACCCGCTGGGGCCAACGAAGAAGATGAGATGACCCTCAACGCCTGCGTAAGCTGGCCCCTGCTTTGGCCGAAGAGCCACATTCGTTTGGGGGCGGGGGACACCATCCCATAGACAAGACCGCCAGTCGTGCCGGCGCCAAGCCATGGCAAGAACGCCGCAACGCTACCGGACATGCCGGACATCCCTATGGCACAGGATCCGGACATGCATATGGCACAGGATCCGGACGACGACGACAACGACGACGGTACATTTACCAACGTCAATAAGTACTTTGCCGAACATGGGTACGGTGACGAGTTCTGCGGGCCTCCTTCTCAAGAACCCAACCAAGACGACCGCGATCTAGCTGGTACGGCAGAGAAACCCAGTTGCAACAGGCGTCATCTGGCGTTCACTTCTCAGGAGACGCCTCCAGCTGCCGCCTTCACCGAGCCTCAGATAGCTGAGGTGCGAAATATTATCAGCCCCAACACGCTCAAGAAGGCGGTCTGTGAGCAGAACTCGGTCCCATTACAGTAGATCAAGAAGAAGAGCCGGAAACGGAAGACTAAAAAGGGCGCCGGTGCGAGCCAGCTGGCACCGAGTATGATCCGTGCTGAGGACGGGCCACCTTCACCTAAGGATATCTCGAGGAGGGTGCATGTGGCGGGTAGGGCAATGCTACCGACAAATATGCTCAATGCTGCAACCGGTGCTATGCGGAGTCTGCACGATAGTGTTCTTTCTTTGGAGAAGCAGCGTCTCAGAGAGAATGATGTGGCATACCCGGTTTTCGTGGCCAAGGTGTTAGAGGGCAAGGGCTTTGTGGATGGTGACATCGGGGGTACGATCGTCCTGCGGTTTGATGACATCTTTGCTATGGTTAATCTTCATCCGCTGCACTACACCTTCGTTCGGCTGTTTTCGCTGAGTATGGAGATGCGGATCATTAGAGACAAGACCCCGGACATTGTGATAGTCGACCCCTTCTACATGCGTGCCAAGCTCTTGAGCAGCGCTAGGGGCCGCCAAGTCACGAGTTCACACCTCGAAGGCGTCATTCTGGCAAACCCAGATAAGGATAACTTCCTTGTGGCTTACTTTCCCGAGTAAGTCATCCCTTAACCGCCCCGTAACATATGATTTCTTAGATTTCGATCGTTCTTTTTTTTCTAACATTCCGTGTTCTGTACAGTGACACACATTTCACACTCATCCTCTTAAGCCCGAAATATTCCATGGCCACGTATTTCGACCCGAACCATGACTCCAAGATAGACTACAAAAATATCAAGAAAGTTCTTGATGATGTTCTTCCTGGCTACGCCAAATCTGGAGGCACCTTCACCAGGGCAGTTCGTAAGTACGGCAAGCACGTGTTCGCCCACAATACGACGTTCTGCTGCGTCAAGCAGCCGCCTAGCGGTCAGAAGGATGCCTACTATGCCCTCCATCACATGCGGGCGATCGTAAGGGACCTTCATCACCTTCTGCTACCAGATAATCTCAAAGATTGGGCCGTGAGCTTGTCGGCAATCCAGGACGCGGACATCAGAAAAGAATTCCTTTCGCATCCAGTCGGAGTTTGCGGACATCATTCATCAAGATGTCCTTCATACCTCGGGGCAGTTCTTCCTTAGATATCAATCATCCAACAGTGAGATAGACGGAACGCTACAAATGCAGGCTGACAACGCCCGCGATTTGATGACCATCACGACAGACGACGGCTTCATCCATGCTCCTGTCCCATGAGTCGAGTCGAAAGTAGTGATGTGTAGTTCTGAAACATTGATTGGCTCATGTTGTAATTAAACTTTAATGAATTGTATGTCTCTTTGGTTTGGACACTCATTCAACTTAGATGTAATCGATGCTATTTATTAGTAGGACCATGAATCGTGCTATTAATGTCTTGCTTTTCTCTTCTGATCCTTTTGTTGCATAATAATATATTGCTTATGTATGTATTGTCTGTTGTTTGGCTTGTGCATAGAGATGCCGTCGTATGTCGTGTACAAGGGTAAGGTTCCCGGAGTCTACGACGACTGGGAGGAGTGTCGGAGACAGGTTCACCGTTTCAGCAGTAACAGTGAAAAAGGGTACACCACTAGGGCAGAGGCGGAATCTAGATACGCCCGCTATCTAGCGGGAGAGAGGAGGGAGCGTTGGAGGAACAGGATGAAGACCAGTTTCATCGCGATGATGCTCATCGTGACGACCGCAGCTCTCTTCTATGTGATGGTAGTTTAGATGATCGATATTGACTTGTAATGTGAAGACAAACTCGATACTCGCGGTCTCGAGACTTGTAATGTTTTACCTTTGTTCGGTCTTTTGAATTCGGAGACTAATATGATGAATTGTATTCTGAGACTAATCTTCTATTGTATTCGAAGAATCTGCTGTTGCTGTGTGCTGCTGTCTATATTCTGTCAAATAATATATTTTGTAACCTGTGGAAAAATCAGAAAAGTAAAAAAAATAAAACCTAATATTCATACTAATGGCGCATCACTACAAAGTGCGCCATTAGTATGCCAAAGTATACTAATGGCGCATCACCCAACAGTGCGCCATTAGTATGCCAAAGCACATGGTTAAATATGCCCCCCTGGGAGGCATACTAATGGCGCATGGTGTCCTATACTAATGGCGCACTGCGTGGTGCGCCATTAGTATACCTGATACTAATGGCGCACTGGTGGTGTGCCATTAGTAAGAAATACTAGTGGCGTGATAATAATGGCACACCAGTAGTGCGCCATTAGTAGGCAAAATTGGTGCGCCATTAGTAGCCCTTTTCCTAGTAGTGATGAAAGCACCAATGTCGGTGTCAAAACCGGCAGATCTCGAGCAGGGGGTCCTGAACTATGCGTCTAAGGATTGAAGGTAACAGGAGACAGGGACACCGTGTTACCCAGGTTCGAGCCCTCTTGATGGAGGTAATACCCTACGTCCTACTTGATTGACTTTGATGAGTATAAGGGTTACAAGAGATGAGCTACCACGAGATCGTAATGGCTAAACCCTAGATGTCTAGCCTATATGATTATGATTGCCTCTATGGACTAACCCCTCCAGTTTATATAGACACCGGAGGGGGCTAGGGTTGTACAATGTCGGTTTATATAGAAAGGAATCTTCATATTCGCACGCCAAGCTTGCCATCCATGCAAAGGAGAGTCCCATCCGGAAACAGGGAAAAGTCTTCCGTCTTGTATCTTCATGGCCCATTAGTCCGGCCCACTTCACATAGCCCGGATGCCCGAGGACCCCCTAATCCAGGACTCCCTCAGCGGGAAGGGGGAGCACCACCACCAGCGCCGCCGTTGCCGTTGGAGGCATGGCTAGAGGGAGGGGTGGCCGAAAGGTGGTAGTCCTCCGAGCCGGAAACACGGATGGACACCGAGAAGCACAGCATGGCGTGGCCGAAGCGGAAGACCAGGCCCGGGTCAGCACGCGCTATCGCCGCACTAGGCGCAGTAAGGAGCAGCTCAGATAAGCGAGGAATCACGTCTGGGTTGAGCATCCACGCGAATAGCCGGAACGCCGACATGTCAAACATGTTGGCCGACTCAGGTGTGAGCTCATCGATGTTGCAGAATGGGGATAGCAGTGTCTCACCAGTCACACGCTCCCGGGCATGGTGAGGGATGCCACCAAGCTGAAGGTAGACAAGCAAACGCGCAGTGACCGGCTCGGCCCTAGCGGAGTCGCTCCACGGATGGATGAGTAGGCGGAAGCGCCGATAGCGGAAAGCATACGCGCAATTGCGCTTGGTCAGCGATGTCCTGGAAGTGGAGGAGAAACTCATCGGGACAGCGATGGTGCAGGGAGAACGGTCGGGGGGGCATCTGGCACTTCGCACGGAGCAAGGCCGCGACATCCTCACAGGAAACACCAGAGCGGGTGCCAGCAACAAGAACGATGAGTTCGCGCTGCTGTAGCGCAGCTTCGACTGACTCGACGGCCGAAGACCGTGGAAGATAGTACACGACACTAGCAGGCCTGCGGGAGGGGTGGCCAGACATGGCAGAAGCAACGTGCGACACTACATAAACATTACCAGAAATTGGGGAACCCGGTAAGGACGGATGAGGGGAGGCGGTGACAGCGGGCACGGTCGAAGACTGGATGGCGAGCCAGGACCCGAAGAGCGGCGTGGAGCCTCTCGACGACCCGGAGAGCACAGGTGACTCGAAGAACACGGGTGCCAAACCACCAGACCCCGAGAACACAGGAGTCTCCTCGGAGAAGACCGGCGTGAAGCCACCCGACCCGGAGAACACGGGCGTGGTGGAAGAGAGGGGCGAGGACGCACGAAGGCCCTTGGAGGGAGGCGCGACAGAGAGGGAAGTAGGGGAGCGCGGTCGGTCACAGTTGCGGGTGATGTGCCCGAAGAAGTGGTAACGGAGGCAGCGGATGTTGCAACACTCGGATAGGGGATGGCCCCTCCCCAAGCACCTAGGGCACCCGCCAGAGTCCGGGCGGACGGGGCAGCGCGGGCAGGAGCTGGGGGGCACTGCTGGCGCAGCAGCCTCCGCCTATACCCACGAGGCACCTCCCAGTCGCCGGCAAGCATGCCACTATCAGTAGGCGGCAGCACGGCAGCCCCCTTGCGGTGGATCTCAGAACGGAGCTGGGGGCGGGGCGCGGGCTCCGCCAACCCCGGGTGGGACACTAGGGCAGGGGGCTTGGCGAGGCGACGGATGGGGCGGCGGAGCGTAGCGGGCCTCCCGGAAGGAGGCTACCATCGGCCGGCGGGCACTACTCCCAGCGGACGAGGGGATGGAGTCGGTCCACCGCAAGTCACGAGACCTGCCACCAGATGCAGGAGAGGCCATGAGAGGGAAAGGTGGGCGACGGGGCTGGAGCGGCCACCAGCGAGGAGGCAGGGGATGCGTGCCGGGGCTGGAGTGGCCGGCGGCGAGAGCTGCCATCGATATCATGTTTATCAATTGAGAAAGCAGGAGTTTATCCAAAAAAGGTAAATTTGCCAAATAACAATAACCAGACTTGATGATTTAGGTGAAAAGTGCTAGGGAGTGACTTTGTCGGATGTCGAAAGAAACGGTAGGCTGGCTTTAACATCGTGGCATGGCTTTGTCAACTTCGATCTCCATTGGATCTGTGAGTTGAGTGTTCCGTGGCGTGCTCGTGGCTATCTTTTTTTTGCTCATGGCCATCATTTTCTGTGTACTATTTGTACGTGACATGTTGCCCTTCTCGTACATGTCAATATTTTTTCATAACATTTACATCTTTTAATCTTAACCTTTGATATCTAAAATTAAGGATCAAGATAATTTAATTTATGGGGATGAATATGATGGCTTGTTTGCCTTTTATTTTAATAATATATATTGCAATACTCCTTCCGTTCGTAAATATTTGTATTTCTATAAATTTCAACAAGTGACTATATACAGAGCAAAATGAGTGAATTTACACTCTAAAATTTGTCTATATACATTCGTATGTGATAGTCAATTTGAATCTCTAAAAAGACAAATATTTAGAAACAGAGGCAGTAGATTATAGGATGACAATGGTCCATGTTACAATCTGTGACCACAACATGGCCCATGTTGCAGTGGGTGACCAATGGCCCTCGTGTTTGCGATGCCATGCGACATAGAGGTGACAGAATGATAGTCCATGATGTAATGGGTGACCGCAACATGACCCCCTCCATGCAAGTTAAAGATGACCGCAACATGGTCGATGTTGCAAATGGGTGATCAAAGATCCACATGTTTGCAACGCCATTCAAGCTTGGAGATGACCACAACATGATCCAGATTTGCAATTAGTTATCGTAACATGGTTCATGTTGCGATGATTCAACTCTACTTAAGACAGATTCAATGGCTTGCGACCCGATCGATCTTTTGCCAAAGATGTGTTGCGAAAGTCTTTTTTAATGGAATAGATTGCTTGCTACGTAACATAACTACCAGTAGCGGCTAGCTATTTTTTAAGAACGAGTAGTAGCTAGCGTAACATAACTAGGACTATTGGCTAGCTATTTTTAAGAGCGAGTAGTAGCTAGTTTGTTTAGACAAAGGAGCAGCTAGCTTTTTTTGGAGATAAAAGTAGTAGCTAGCTTTATTTTTAAGACAAATACGCGAAAGCTTTATTCAATCGTCACAATGTTTACATGGACAAACAAAAGTTCATCGGGGTGGCCTAACCAAACATGGCATCGGATCCTGTAACACCCTGGTTTTTGGCCCCTTTTTTGATTTATTGGTTTTTGCTCTGATTTTCTTTTTGGAGTTGATCTGTGGCCTTGCAACCTGGGAGATCATCGTAATTTCTTCTCCCAAGTGTCTCATCATTTTCAAAACTTTTCCAAGATCATGTCATTTCCATTCTAGCCGAACCCTAAAATTCATTTCTAAGGAATATTCCTTTTTCTATTAAAGGAATAGTCCTGTTTGCCCTAGGTTGTGAAGCAACCTATATTTCTGTCACTCCCAAAATTTCCAAATAATTCTCATAATTTCTTTGGGTCATATATTGCTCAAATGTGCCCAAACTTTTGTGTCCAAGTCGAAAAATAATTCCCCAATATTTATTCCTCATTTCTGTCCAGAGTGGCTTTCTGTGAAGAAAGTGCCATCTATCATTTGTTGATTGCTCCCAAACTTTTTGGGCATGATATATCATCCAAATAATTGCCTCATGCCAAAATTCACCTTTATTTTCCTAGGCAATCTTCCTCGGCAATTTTTCAAAGTTTTTGTCAAACAAAAGCCATTTTGAAGGAAGTACTAGCTAGGAGTATCTAAAGGAGTTGAAATTTTGCAAACTACTTCATGTAATCATATTATCACACTCTTCCAATTTTCAGCTTCATCCAATCATCTATGTGAGCACAGCTTCAAATCCTTGATTCTGTTAATATTTTCAGGTTGTGAAGCAAATATATTTTATATTGCTTCATTAATTCCAAAAAATTACCAGATCATGATCCTCCCTAAATAACTTCTCTCCACAAAATTTAGGATCATTTAGACAAGCTATTTTCTCTCCAAAATTATTCCAAATTTCTAGACAGGGAGGATGTTTGTGAAGCAAGTACCATTTTGGCTTGCCCATTTGGTATGAAATTTTTACAGCATCTCTATATGTGCAAAACATGCTGTCTAGGTAAATTTGAGCTCAAGTGGCTAGTCCAAGTGAGTGCATCATCTAGATCAAGTTTCTGGACCATAATGCGAGTTGCATAACAACTATATTAGTTTGTGGTCCATTGTACTCCAAAACCCCCAAGATTATAGTCCTTCCTAAGTTAAACACACCAGACAACATCTTTGGACCCAATAAGTTCTTTGTTGAGCACACTGGCCTGATCAAGATTGATGCAACAAACTTTCATCGTTGACTCACTTGGCTACAGAGCCCCTTCTCTCGAGCTTTCTCTTTCTACAGCCTCCAGGGTAGAGAGACAATACCCCAGCCAAGGTTTGCCATCCCCTCCAGTCCTCCCCGTGACATTTCGCGTGGTGACCGTGCCGCTGGCACACCTGGGCACGTTCTCTACTCGTTGTGGCCACGTTTAGGACGTCACCTAGCTTCGGCCCTCTCCCTCTCGTCGTCTTCACGCGTGTGACCATGTGTAGCTGCTTCCCCTCATCATCGCCTTCACCATGGACCCCTCTCCCCCTTCGTCATCTCGCTCATCGGTGCTCGCCGCCGCGGGCCCATGGACGAACAGTAGCCGTTCGAATCAGTTCGCGTCGGTCGCCTTCCTCCCCGTGCCCCTTGGCTCCCTCTGTCCCTATGAACTCTCCCCTGTGCCTCCCCGCCGCCTACCTCCGAGATCGCGCGCATGCCCACGCGTCCACGGCAATCTCCAGCTCGCGCACCTCCTTTCCTAGCTATATAAGCCGTCCCCGACCCCTCCCGACCGCACCAGCAGCTCTATAGGATCGAAAGTATGTCTAGAGGGGGTGGGTGATTAGACTACTTGACCAAATAAAAATCTAGCCTTTTCCCAATTTTAAGTCTTGGCAGATCTTAGCAACTTAGCACTAATCAAGCAATCGACCTACACATGCAAGTCTTAGAGTATAGCAGTGGAATGTAAAACATTCCACATGAAGGTAAAGGGAGGAGTTTGGAGGGAGCAAACGCAATGTAGACATGAAGATTTTTGGTGTGGTTTCGATAGGTGGTGCTATCGTGCATCCACGTTGGCGAAGACTTCAACCCACGAAGGGTAACAGTTGCGGAGTACACGGAGGGCTCCACCCACGAAGGGTCCACGAAGAAGCAAGCTTGTCTATCCCACCATGGGCATCGCCCCTGAAGGACTTGCCTCACTAGGGTAGATCTTCATGAAGTAGGCGATTTCCTTTCCCATACAAACTCCTTGGATCAACTCCACAATCTTGTCTAAGGCTCCCAAGTGACACCTAACCAATCTAGGAGACACCACTCTCCAAAAGGTAATAGACGGTGTGTTGATGATGAAACCCTTGCTCTTGTGCTTAAAATGATAGTCTCCTCAGCACTCAACTCTCTCTCACTGATTTGGATTTGGTGGAAAGAAGATTTGAGTGGAAAGCAACTTGGAGAAGGCTACTGATCAAGATTCATATGGTTGGAATGGAATACCTTGGTTTCAACACATGAGTAGGTGGTTCTCTCTCGGAAAATGAATGTTGGAAGTGTAGGCATGTTCTGATGGCTTTCTCTCTTAATGAAGAGTGGGTGGAGGGGTATATATAGCCTCCACACAAAATCTAACAGTTACACACAAATCACCAAACTCGGTGGGACCGAATAATGAAACTCGGTCAGACCGATTTAGTTGAAAATGTGAACGTTAGGCTTTTCAGTGGGACCGACATGTCAACTCGGTGTGACCGATTTCATTAGGGTTAGGGCATAACGTAATCTCGGTGAGACCGATTACACAAACTCGGTGGGACCAATTTTGGTAATAAGCTAACCAGAGAGTTGGTCAGGCGAACTCAGTGGGACCGATTCGCTCATCTCGGTGAGACCGAAACGTTACGAAGGGGAAACAGAGAGTTTGCATTGTGAACTCGGTGGGACCGATCACTCATCTAGGTTGGACAGAAACGTTATGAAGGGAAACAGAGAGTTTTCAATCCCATCTCGGTGAGACCAAGATCCCTATCGGTAAGACCGAAGTGACTAGGGTTTGTGGCAGTGGCTATGTCAAATGAACTCGGTGGCGCCGGATAGAAAATTTTGGTGGGGCCGAGTTTGACTTTTGGTTTGGGACATATGTGGATATGAGAAAGTAGTTGAGAGTTTTTGGAGCATATCACTAAGCATTTTGAGCAGGCAACCCATTAAGCAACACCTCATCCCCTTCTAATAGTATTGGCTTTTCCTATGGACTCAATGTGATCTTGGATCACTAAAAGTAAAATGTAGAGTCTTGAGATTTAGAGCTTGAGCCAATCTTTTGTCCTTAGCATTTTGAGGGGGCCACATTTCTAATCCATGCCATGCCAATCATTGAGCTTTCCTGAAATATTTATCTTGTTAGGAATTACCAATGAGCTATATGTTGTTAGGAATTACCAAAACCACCCAGGGATAGTTGCACTTTCAATCTCCCCCTTTTTGGTAATTGATGACAACATATAGATCAAAGCTTCGACAAATGATCATAAGATTGAAATACATCGTCACTTTTAGAAGTATGTGATAAGCAAGAGCTCCTCATAAATGTGTGCACTATTTAAGATTTGCTTTTGAATGCAAATGCATAATCGATTAGGATCATGGGTCGCTCTTCCATGTCACATACATCTTGGTGGAGCGCTCAAAATGATGGAAATTAAAAGCATGCACTCATGACCAAGCAAAGCGAATGATCATATATGGTATATAAGAGATAATATCATCCATGCAAGCATTAAAGTAGCACATGATCAAACAAGTATCTCACACAGACATAGAGTATCGACCAAGCACACAATAAAGTTCAACCAAAAGCAAGAGAGACAAAGAAGCAAAAATAGTCTCTCTCTCGAAGCCTATGATCTATACATTTCTCCCCCTTTGGCTATAAGTTACCAAAAAGTTAAAAAATGCATAGTGCTATGCATCTCTCAGGCTTGGTCTTCGGGAGGTGGTGTAGAGAGAACTCCAAGGACGAAGGCATCTGTTGATGTAGTTGGAGCTGGTGGAGTGTGTGCTGGAGGTGGCACTGAAGCTGTAGCTGCCGGTGCTGACGATGTAGCTCTAGAATATGGTATTGGCACTTCAGCAGACCTCTGACATCATGGCACTCGCTGAAAAGCATCCGTAGTTGCCTTCCCTCTCTTCTCCTCAGCTTCCTCCTAGAGCTTCTCAACTGTAGTCTGTATCTCAGTCACCTTGAGGTCAAGATCTAGAATTTTTCCTCAACAATCCTCTCCGAACTCTCTTGATTTTTAGTCAGGGTGGCCAAGCCCTTCTCAATCCTCAGTGTAGCTTGAATCAATTAACCCAATTGATCTTGTTTGGTTTTCAGGAACACCTGAGATGCTTCCTCAGCAGTTGGCATCCTTGCAGCTTTCTCTGCCTTAGCGTTATCTCTCTTGTCTTGCGCTTGTGCTGATGAAGGTTCATTCTCATTCATCACAACTGTGTTATCTTCAAGTTCTGGGTGCAAAGGTAAGTGCTCCTTGTCCAACAGGTAGGTGCATGTGCCCATCTTTGAGTTGATGAGCTCCTGAATGTGTGGAGCATACCCACAAGATCTTTTCTAATCTGCTACTATCCTCTTGATTGTCTCTACAATCAGACTCATGACCTTGAATTTTTTGAGGTACGTCAAAGATTTGCAGCAAGTTGATGGAATAACCTCTAATCATCTCGTGATCTCCAGACTTGGGTAGCAAAGTATGCCTTAAGATGGTGTTGATAGTAGGCAGACCCAACAACAGATAGTGCATAGATCCAAGCTTGTGTGTCTCCAAAGCTTTATCATGGATCTCTTTGTAAATGTTTGCCATAGAGTTGTGGTCTTTCTTCTTCTTGGCATACACATCCAAATCATCATCATGTTCCTTTGGGGCATTGATCAACTTAGCCCATTCTTCAACAGTTGATTGGTATCTCATACCTTCAGACATCCATAATATCCTTCCATCTGGATAGAAATGAGTAGTGGAGTAAAATTGCATAAGTATCTCATCATTCCATTTGGTCAACTTTTGACCTACAAACTCATCAACTCCACAAGCTCTGAAGCTTTCGTGTACACCTGGGAAAGTCTTCATTCTCATCAATGTATTCCCAACCGACCCATTTCATATCGCAGACAATTGGCTTCTTGTCAAGCAGAATAGTCTCATAGAAATCCCGCTGTTCCATCGTGTGGAACCTATAGTCAACAACATCAATCCTCCTCACAACATAAGGATCAGACAGTCTCCACAATCTCAGTCCTGCATCCTTCCTAATATTCATGTCCTCAGCTACTGGATGAGCATCATTGTGGTCTGGAATCTTTCCAGTTTTCTTAGCACTAAGGCTTCATCATCCTCTTCTTCAACTTTAAGCATCGGGGCCTTGTTCTTCTCTTCTGTTGGGATGTTTCTGGTGCTTCTCTTGGGCTTAGAAGGCTTCTGAGCTTGAGTTGTTCCTTTGGGAGCAATTTTGGGATTTGATATGGCAACCCCTGACTTGATAGCATCTCCCATGAGTTTTTGAGACTTGGGAGCTAGAGCAGCATCCTCTTCCTCTTCATCTTCTTATGGCTCTCTCATGATGAAGGATCTACCAAGAACTCTGGCAGAGGTATTCTTGACCCTCTCCTTCCTCTTCTTGCCATCTCTAGCCTCTTTTGGTTCAAGAGTGAACTCCATAGTTTCTTGAGTGGAGGCTCTGGCCTTAGAGATAGGAATCATTTTTTGCTTGTGCCTTCTTATGTAACCCCGGCTTGGTTGTTGCAGCTGTGCCATACTCTTTCTTCAGCACCTTCTTCTTGAAGCTGACTTCCTCCTCAGTGGCCACATAGTCCTCATCTTCAGAATCTTAGGTTTTCTTCTTCCTTGACCTGGTGGCTACCTTTGGCAAATTACTGGGAGTGCTCCTGCTGCCATCATCTGAGGTACTTGAGGGACTAGTGCCCTCAGTCAATTGCACTTGCTCTTCTGACCTGTTCTGACTATCACTCTGGTCTAACATTTTGGCAAGCAAACTGACAGCAAACCCTGTGAATAGATATAGATGAGGTAGAATGGATGAGCATCACAAAGTGCAGAGTTTTTACAAAATAGATGACTCAAAAACTTAGTTTTAGTTCTCCACAGAAAGCATTTCGGAGCTACCGATTTGTTAAACTTGGTGATACCGATGCAATTTTGGAACCTAAACTAGTGAACTCGGTCAGAACGAGTCATAGTTCGGTGGCACCGAGACTGCTAGGGTTTCACAGAGAATCGAACTCGGTAATGCCGATTTGCAATTTTAGGGCAGACCGATTTCTACAACTCGGTCATTCCGAGATGAGTTCGCCGGAAACCTAACCCTAAATTTTCAAATCAAACCTAACCTAAAGGATGTTTTCTGTGGATACATTGTTTTCATACGTGGTAAAGATCATGGTAAAGCAATGTGCTATGAATCGGAGTAAGGAAATAGCACAAAGAGTCGAACCCATACCCTAGTTCAGCAGGAGTTCACTATGGCGCCAACGGCGGAGTAGAATTCCGTTGACGGCAACGGAAACCAGCGGCGGGAGGTTCCTGGCGGCGAGGTGACGATCCGGAGACCTAAGGAGGCAGAACAGGACACACGCGTGGCTGAGGAGTTTGAAGAAATTTCCAAAATCTCACCCATGGGTTTATATATCCTGACCCTGTCGGTGTGACCGAGTGGAACAACTCGGTGGCACCGAGAAGCAGAATCACAAGCAGTTACTGCAACTCGGTGTGACCGAAAAGTTCAAATCGGTTGCACTGAGATAGAAAACCTAGATCAACTTAGTGAACTCGGTGTGACCGAAGTGGATGACTCGGTCATACCGAAATGCACAAATAGGTTTTGGAAGTTTAAGTCTATGACAAATCGGGGACTCTGAGTGCTCCTCACATAGAGTGGTTCGAATTTGACTTGATCAAACTTTGTGATGTAGCAACAATAGAGTTTGAGACAAGAAAAGCATAGATAGCTAGAGGAGGTTCTTAGGAATTCTTTTCCATCCACTTGGCAAAAGAGAAAACACCAAACAATGAAAACAACAAGTGGATGTCCTCGAACGAGTAAAATATGCAATAAACATGCTCACACAATAAAATGGCAAATGAAATATGTGACAAAGCATGCACAAACACTCTAGCATCTATCAAGCAATTGGCGATGACTAGATCATATATATATATGAGTATATTGACTGAGGACTCAAATGAGAACATTTGATCGTAGGTCATACTCATCGTTTAAGAACAAGTGGGGTTGCCACTTTTACATAAAGCATTGTTGTGCTCACACCTTTAGAGTTTCTTTAGCTCAATTGACTAGAGTAAATCTCCCCCTAGATGTGATATCCCCCCTAAGAGGGATGAACTAACCTTGGGTTTTGTCGATGATGACTTCATCACTACAAAAAAAAGACACATCCGTGACATTTTGGGCCGAACGAAATTTTTTCTGTCATACATATGACACTTCTATGACGATAATTGTGACAAAACCCGGTATCATCATAGATGTGGTGGGCTCCTACTTCTATGACAAAAAATCCTGACAGAAAATGGGCCTTTTGTCCTGGGTGGGCCGGAGACGCAGCTGCATGACATTCTTTGGGCCGTCCATGACAGAAAAAACCGTGGTAGAAGCGAGGGCGAGGAAAATTTCGGGGAGTTCCCAGTTACGGTGGGAGGTCGGGGGCCGAGCGATGCGCGTTTCTCTCATACATGTGCGCGCGTGTGTGCGAGGCATTGGCTCTAACTGAACCCAAGCGAGGCGTTGGGCAACTGAACCCGAGCGATTGCACCGCAGGCTACGCGTTACTGGACCCGAGCGATCGATCGATGGCTGTTAACTGAACCCGATCGAGCGATTCCTTCGCTACTACTGCTAACTGAAGCCGATCGATGCTGCCTCTGGATGAACTGTGAGTGTTGCGGGGGGTTTGGATGAACAGTTCCCAGTGGGGGTGGATGAACAGGACCCCGTGTTGTTGCCTCTGTATGAACAGGACCCCGATCGATCGAGCCGGTTGGGGCTGGATGAACTGGACCCCGTGGAGGGCTGGATGAACAGGACCACCCCGTTGAGGGCAGGATGAACAGTAGACGATGGAGGGCAGGATGAACAGTAGCCCGTGGAGGGGTGGTTGAATAGGAGCCCGTGGAGAGGGCTGGTTGAACAGTAGCCGGTGGAGTAGCGCGTGGTGGAGGCTGGATGAACAGGAGCCCGTGGATGAACAGTCGCAGGTGGAGGCTGGAGGAGGTCGACGGTGGATGAACAATAGCTCGTGGAGGCTGGAGGGGGTCGACGGTGGAGATGAACAGTATCCCGTGGAGTCCCGTTTTGCGGTACGCCACACCCCTCCCGATGAACAGGACCCCCGTTTCGACCGTAGCGCTCCAACACAAGTCAGTTTCGTCCGTTTTGCGGTACGCCACACCCCTCCCGATCAATAGGACCCCTGTTTCGACCGTAGGAGGTCCGTTTCCTATGTTTTGCAGTAAGCCAGACCCCTCCCGATGAACAGGATCCCGTTTTGAACGTGGCCGGTCGAACACAAGGCCGTTTCCTCCGTTCTGCGGTCCGCCAGGCCTCGTTTCCATCGCCTGTTCCGTCCAAGCCCTCCCGATGAACACGACGCATTCTGTTGCCTCCCCATGAACACGACGCATTCCATTGCCTCCCCATGAACATGACGCATTCTGTTGCCTCCCCATGAACACAGCGACGATGCTGTTTCTCCGTTCCGACCCAGCCATGTACACGAGCCCTGGCCGTACGTATGCGCGAGTAGGCGTTCGAGACCCTGCCCGTATGTACACATACCTGGTCGTATTTTCTTTCTTGCACGCTGTCCGCTATATGTACGTGTAAATGCTACGTGCGCGCCTCTACTACGACACGTGCGCACCTCTACTACGACATGTGCGCGCCTCTACATCGACTAGTATGTACGTACACGTTCGCGACTAGAATGACAACGCTACATACGCTTCGAACAGGTGGGTCCCGACTGTCAGGCACTTCCTTGCCTGCGAAGATGTAGCTAGTGGGTCCCAACAGTCAGGGGGCAAATCATTTTTTTTTGCCCGGACGTACTTCCTTGCATGCGAAGATGTAGTTGGTGGGTCCCAGCAGTAAGGGGGAAACATTTTTTTTCGCGAAATACGGTGGCCCGTCCGGTGGGTCCCGCTGTCAGGTGGAGGAATAATTATTTTGCACATAATAAGGAGGCACTTCCTTGCTACGGCCGTGGACCTAGCTGTCAGCCTCTCCACGTACAGTCCACGTCCGATGGAAGCCATTCCTTGACCACGTTGACCACACCGTGCCTAGAGCACCAGGGCAGTGGACGACGGCGAGGCCTAGGAAGGGGACGACGCGGAGCCGGGGAAGACGCGGCAGTGGATGCCCACACGTAGAGGAGTACCAGGGTTCACTAGTTCGCTGTGGTGTGAGGCTGCCATCGCCGCAGAATAACAGGGGGTGTGGGTGAGTAGAGGGATGGCTGGCCAGCGGTGGGAGTAGTAGGGGGCGGTGAGGCCTCCGCCGCATCGCAGCCGGCCATGGGAGGAAGGAGCACGAGGCACGACCGGCGCTGGTTTGGGCGGCTGGAGCAAGAAGACCAAAGGTTGAAGAAGCACTACGACCGTTGGATGGACATCATACGGTCACTGGAGCTAGAATCGTGCATATTGACTAAGTTGACAAAGCCCTCCATCCCCGTCAACTTAGTAGGCCCACAAGTCAGCCTGCCACTATACTAGGTCCCAGCTAACAGGGGGAGTATTCATTGTTTGTGCGTAATAAGGAGCCACTTCCTTGCGTGCGAAGATATAGCTGGTGGGTCCGAGCTGTTAGCGGCGGTAACGTTTTTTTCGCGAAATACAGAGGCCCTTTTGGTGGGTCCCTGATGTCAGGTGGAGGGATCATTATTTTGCGAGTAATAAGGAGGCATTTCCTTGCATGCGGCCGTGGACCCAGCTGTCGGCCTCTCCGCGTAAAGTCCACTTCAGATGCATGTCAGTCGTTGACCACGTTGACTAGGCCGCGCTGAGAGCACCAGGGCGATGGACGACGGCGAGGCCTAGGAAGGGAACGACATGGAGGTAGGGAAGACTCGGCAGTTGTTTCCCACACGGAGGGGAGTACGACTGTACGAGGGTTTACTGGTTCGTCTGCCGTCGCCGAAGAATAACAGCAGGTGTGGGTGAGTAGAGGGATGGCTAGGCCAGCGATGGGAGTACGGTGGGGCGGTGAGGCCTGCGCGGCAGCGGAGCCGGCCGCGGGGAGGAGGGAGCAGGCAGTCCCGCAGGCGCCTGTTTGTGCGGCTGGAGCAGGAAGAGCAGAGATTGAAGAAGCACGACGGCCGTTGGATGGCCATCCAACAGTCACTGCTTGTGCGTCAACCTTTTTTTAGGAAAGCCTCAAATCTGTGGAAAACAGCATACAACCCATTTGCTAATTCTTAAGGTTTTTTTGGAGCCCATATTCTTTTTGTTAGCATTACAGCCCATATTGTGGCCACGATTAAAAAATTATACGAAATTTTGCATATTTCGGTGCGGTCCGAACTGTTTTTAATCCCGAAATTTCGACTCACATTCAAAATGATTTTAAAAATAAATGTATATCAATATAAAATCCAACAAATTCTCCACGCATAAAAATTAATCTAATTTAAAATCTCGAAATGACATTTGAAACTAATTGCTGGTTTGATGTGTTTTAAAAATGTACAGCCCATTTCTCATTACTGATGGGCCATTGTCTCGGCCAGCCGAATGAAAGCTCTCCTCGTCTTGAAAGATTTACAGCCCAACAGGCCTGACAAAGCGACTTACTTGGAAAATCATAAAAAAACTAGGCTGTGGCCGTGGACCCAGCTGTCAGTCCATTTGTTTTTTTAGTCCATTTGGTGGGCTGGGTGAAACAATGTTGTAGCATCTATGCAGCCCATTTAAATCCCATTTGCATTTTTTTCGAAAGCCGCGGACTTGCTAGGCTGGGTGAAAATATCATGTTGGGCTAGACGAAGAAATGTTATAAAAACATAAACACATGATTGCACGTCAGTAAAATCTTTGCAAGCTTATGTACGCAATCACTAGGAGTTAACTAGCCAAGTTATATATAAACAATTATTATTATTATTTTGTAAGAACTTTCAACTTACGAAATAAAATATCATTTTAATTTGATGAGTTAATAGTACGTGGGGTATTATTATTTTTTAGGATAGACATGGGACAGTTGAGTTGGTTCTAGGGGAAAGTACTGGGAGAAAACTCAGTTTACATCGAAAAAGAAAGTTGGAGAAAATTCAGAGACCTACTGGGTCCACCTGAGGAGGGGAATATGTTGGGAAGAAGGAGATTCAAAGCACGGCAGCCGAGTGAACTAGTTTTTTTTAAGGACAAGTGAACTAGTTTACATACATAAGCAAATTGCCACTAAAAAGCAATCAGGTTAATGGGTTCTTAAAAGAAATATTTCGGACAAAACAAATAATTACGACACATAGGCTAATGCATGAAACGCTCACATGATAAAGGTGCTAATAAATAGATAAAGTACAACATCTAGACCTTCCTGGCACGCTTGATCATGACGCTGCGGCTGTCCGTCTACTCGTCGATTACGGGAAGCAGAGAGGCCCTCATGTCCAAGATCTGCATGTACATGTCGTAGCATGCGTATGCTCCCTTGGCCGCGTAGGTTATGTAGGCTAGATTCAGAGGTACCTCCCACGTGTTCAGACCGTCTTCTTTCATGTTGGCGTATCAGGGGTCGATGATGGTCTCAGCGAGGTCAACCACGGAGTCCTTCTCCTGCCCGTTGCTGATGATCTTGTATTGCTTTTGGATGTCGATAAGCTTGTTGCACCAGATGGCTAAACCGTCACGTTCTTCCTTCTCTCCACCATAGCAAAGGTGTAGTCGGCGCTGCCGATGAAATGGGCGAATGCTCCAGAACCTGGTGCAGCCATAGGACTGAGGTGAGGCAGAGCTTCACCGAGTCCTTATCGTTGGTGTACATCACATTCAACTTGGTGCAGCCATAGGACTGAACGGCAAACTCAAAGGGGAAGTCCTTGCTGAAATCCATATCCAGCAGGCTCACCCCTCGGATCGCCATTGGAGTCTCTTCGAGTGAACGAGTGTGTAGGTGGCGGCAGCAGTTCGTTTTTCAGCTCTTGGGGAACTGGATTCAAAAGTAAGCTGAGTGTGTACAGGCGACAACAGTTACTACGCCTCCCTCGTCCACTGCACGCCCGGCAGAAGATGCACCCTCGGCCACACGTCAGTTCACGAGCGGGTCTGTATTGGTACTATAATAACAGGAGTTTGTGGTCACTTTACTTAAATTTAATTAGCTTTAATAGAAATTTGTACTTAAAACAAGCAATACATTCGCTCGTTCTATCAGTGCCACAGGATCAACATGCACAACAATTAGAATTATTATTCTCAGGACGCACACGATCATCACATTTGTCGCACTTTCACAAAGATAATACTACCGAGTTTGAATTGTTTGTTATGGTTGTTGTCCTCTGCATCATCATGCCGTGTTTCCCAGCTTGCAAGATTCAGAACCTACAAATAAGATCCAAATAATAAGTACAACAAAGATGCCTACACATCTCATTGATTCCCAGCTTGCAAGATTCAGAACCAACAAATAAGATCCAAATAATAAGTACAACAAAGATGCCTACACATCTCACTGATTCCCAGCTTGCAAGATTCAGAACCAACCCATTAGAGCCTTTTGATAAAGTGAATATCGGGATTACATCCATCTTGGCTAGCCATGTCATACAATTGAAGAACTTGGCGAATGCTCTTGACCGTCACAACATCTGTAGTTGAGTATTCCTGTTTGCACAGCATGTTTGCACAACACAAACAAGGAGACAGGAGAGCATGATTTCGCTTTAATAGCGGCCTCCTTGAACTCAACCTCCAGCTCTACTTGGATGAGGTCTGCCTGAAGTTCCACGATTCAATTCATGTGCATTTTTCTGCAGTTCACCTGAAATGAAGCAAAGATTGCATCATTCAGCTAGCAAGAAGTACTTGCTCTTGTGAGCTGGCAGGTTCTTCTTTAGTAGTTGCACTAAAATTGAGGAACATTAAGGTTGGTTGTCCGGCTCATGTAAGGTGCAACTATAATTTTCTTATCCTTTTGTACAGTTCCACTAAAATAAAGTGCCGTTGTGATGACAGTGACGGCTCCATCTTGCAAAGGCTAATAAAATGTTGCACGAGATTACCAGCAGAACTTGACGGAGATTTTGGAAACTCCAATCACCATTTTGTGCACTTCCACCAAAATTGAGAGATGTTGCCCACGCGACATTTTAGTTGAACTCCACAAGACACTCATTCCAAAAAAGTGTTTTCTGTAGTTCACCAAAAGGTCACAATAGCAACAAGGTGAAATGGATATCCCTATCTGCACAAAAAGATAGAAAGTAAACAGTTGCTGGTCAATAAGAATATACGAAACATATACAAAATCAAAATAAGCATCTTAATTATGTTCATGGCAATCATGCAAGGACAATAGAAATTTTAAAATGTCAGCGATGCTTCATGTTACCAGAAGCATTACGATCAATAATGAGATTCCTCAAATATGGGATTACTTTAATGGTGGCATTGCTTGTTTACCAGACACAGTAAATCAACAGTAGCTAAAGAGTTGGTTTAAGGGCATGGGACCGTGGGGACACCAGGACACTCAGCAGCGTAAAGGAGCAACTTACTTATCATACTGGGGAAAACAGCAGGAGTGCCATTGTACTATGTGAGGGCAGCAAATCTAATCTTGGAGACCTTTTACTATGTGAGGGCAGCAAATCTAATCCTGGAGACCTTTTACTATGTGAGGGCAGCAAATCTAATCCTAGAGACCTTTTACTATGTGAGGGCAGCAAATCTAATCCTGGAGACCTTTTACTATGTGATGGCAGCAAATCTAATCCTGGACATACTCTGTTGACTTGTCCACCAGCCGCCACTTTCTATCCTTTTTTAACCAATGATAGATCTGTTCCTTATCCAGTTTGTACTGCGTTTTCCCATTATTTCCCTTTTCATCCAAGAGACCGGTTGGGTATCCGGTCTCTACTACTTTCACCATATTATTTCCTCTTTGAATCAAGTCCTAGATTCATGCTAGAACTTTCCCCCTTTCTTCGTTGTTTGAACAAAGCCCTAGATTCGAATGCATGAAGTAGCTTTACCTCTAATAATACTAAAAATTTAGTTGGCTTTGGAAGAGCTGATGGGAGTAGAAAAAGATGCACATGGAGACACGTGGGGAGCTGGGGCAGTAGAGCAAGGCCACTTTCGAAGAACTTATACCTGAGGGTCGCCGGGATGTCAGCGGCGGTAGGTCGGATCCGCGGACAATACGGCAGGGAGGAAGAAGCGTCGGAGGACCTCCCAAGCCGGCCATGTGTCGGAGAGAATGGCGCGGGCAGAGGATCGGGCCCCTCCGGCAGCTGTCGGTTTCCTCCCTCGGCGGCGATGACCGCGTGAACGATGCACCTTTTAGTCCTCTACACACACCGGCCAAAGGGATCCGACTGGATCTGTGACCAGCGGTGAGCAGAGAGAAAATGTCGCTACCGCTATCTTGTTTATATCTGGAGAGGATGAGAGAATGAAGAGAGCAACCCTCGTAAAGCAAGCGCTCAGGCCCCTGCGTCCATATATAGTGGAGTGATTATCTTTTTTCTCTCCACAACAAGCGTTTCAATTTGTGTACGTGGCATTAAAGAAAAGAAACTCTCTATTTAAGGTGACTACTGTACGACTCCTACTTACTACTAGTAGTACTACATTATTTTTCACTTGCGCTCCCCGCCCCTCCATTCATTGAACAACCCCACGGGTGAATAAACATACAGTAAGTACTGTATTTATATAGAACGAACAAGCTCGAACTGTTTTCGCGTAGTTAAAAGTTGAGGGCGGGGCTTTTCCTGGGCAGTACGCGCGGCAATTTTCGGGTAGGGCCAGAAGACTATTTTTTTTAAAAAAACTTCGAGACGGCCACATAGCATGGAGCCGACCCCAACGATTTTAAGCTTATAGGCACGGTACACACTATCCTAGACTACTATACACATGAAACTGCCACACGAGCGTCCGGGCTGCGCTTGGCTCTTCGCCTCTTTAGGAAGTCGAACAATGATGGAATACTACTGCACTGGAGGAGTACTACAGTACGCTTCTGGTGATCTGACACCGATTGAACTGCTGCATGTCCACCGCGTACGGGAGGGAGAGCGTGTAGCAAAAGCTTCTCCTAGTCTTGCTAGCCAGCACGCTCATGGGCGAGGGAGGGACGCTCCTGCCTTTGCGTGTATGACAGGTGGGCCCTACAGGTGTGTGGCCAACCTGTCATACAGCCAAAGGCATGTGCAGTTTAGTCCGCGAGGGAGAGGATAATCAAACTTCTCGTTGATGTACGAGTTGACGCGACGCATCAAAGCACTGCACTCGATATATTTCAATAATTTGCGTGTGTGACTCCCAGATGCAGAGGCCGAGGGTCATCATCCTCCTTTTCGAGAAAAAATAGATGCGTGTGTGAGAGGATGAGTGCGTGCGTGCACCTCTTCTCTTCATGTATAACATACTACTAAACTCAGAGTACAAGTTTTTGTGGGTGGCACGATGGTGCTACGAGAAGTCCCGAGAGATAGGTTTAATGCATTAATTGCAATGCATGCATGCATAAAGTACATGCATTGGTCAATTTTCTCTTAATACTTGCATGCAATGATTTAATGCACCTTGGAATCTGAACATGTGTTGGGGACAACCGAATTGAGCCTTATAAAATGGAAAAACTAAAATTTTGAGATAAGCCCTATAAAACCGGAAAGGAGGGAGTAGAAAAAGAAGTACTCCATCCAGGAATAGTGACGCACTTAGAAACTAGAACCATCAATAAATTTTGAGCTTGCGTCTCGTCACATTCCAAATTACTCCATGCTATATTGAATTGCAAACCTGTTCACACCGATCACAACCTAAACGATTTCCCACTTAGGAGCATATTAGTACTCGGTTATAAATACTAGTATGCCAAGATGACTACACATTCGTCCTCAACTCCTCATCCACAAAAACAAACAAGTCATTCATCATACTTCCCTTGCGTCTGCCATGGCCAGCATGAGTTCTGGGTCGAGAGATTGCCACCAGGGAGAGGCGAGCATGGAAGCGGAAGCACGAGAGATGTCCCGCCTCGCTGTGAGAGCTGCTGACATGTCCCACCACGCGGAACTAGCAGCACAGAGGTCCCTCCGTGCCACTAAAGCAGCACGGAGGTCCCACCATGCCGTCGATGCAGCAAACTAGTCCGGTCGCGCTGCGGAAGCAGCAGAGATGTCCCGCTGCGCCATGAATGCAGTAGAGATGTCCCGCCACGCCGCGGCGGCCTGGGAAAATTTCTCCCGGGCATGCGACGACTATGACAGGCGCATGCATGCAATCATCCATAACCAGATGGATCAGATCTCTGGCTCGGCGAGGTTGCAGGACGACATGATAGCCTCGTTTGAACTGGCTACCGACGTCATCTGGCAACTAAGGGAGGGCAATGAGAGGCTCTGGGCCGAGCGCGACCTGCCGAGGGAGAAGATCGTCCGAAGTGCAGACCTGCAGGAGGAGACTAGTGCCTTGTTGAAGAAACTTATGGACAAGAATGACATGCTCCGCAACGAGCGCTAAAGGCTGGTGGAGGAATCCGTGGATGTTCTCAAGTAGCGTCTTGAGGACACGAAAGAGCTCATTGCCGCTCGCCGTGGAGACTAGTTTACTGGTTTCTTTTGATGTAATAATCGGTTTAGGATGTGGATTGTGTCGTCGGTTGTGAAATGTTGGGTTCTAGCGCGGAGGTTTGGCCTTTTTTGGCCTCTTGGGATGTTGCGATTTCAATCTGGTAGCTTTTAGTCCTTCGTGTTAGGCTGGAGTTGTGCTGAACTTCTTGTGAATTGTGGTGGTTTTCAGTAATGAAAATCGGAAGGGGCAAGCCCTTCTTTGATCAAATTTTTTTAATCGTCCTTATATATTCATCAGTCTTGCTATAAGTCGCAGTAGATGCTATACAGGTCCGTCAGATCTTACATCAAGATCCGTGCTTTCAGATTTCCTTTTTTCTCTCTTAAATCTCAGTCGAGTGAGACATAGCCACGCCATTAAACAATGGCTCGGGCGCCATTGATGGAGACCTTGGGAGAGAGGTGGACGGCAGATGGAGGTCAAAGGGCTCTCCTCCTGATAAGCACGCGCAGGGGTCTGATCGCACGCCTCTCGTACTCAAATAGCTACCCTACACGTTTCCTCCTAGCTAATAAAAAAGGGGACGCGTGGCGGCACGTAAATGGTACTAGTAAGTAGAACGCCCACAGTTTCAATAATACTTGTGTTTCTGATTGTAACGTGACAGCACTTCTTCCAAAATGACTTAGTTGATTGTTAATGTGTGTGCCTTCGCAAATCGGACTGCAAATTTACCACAGCATGTTGGTGCCATGTCATGGCACCAAGCCAAGTTTCATTATTTTCATGCGTGTTTTGGATTTACAGGAATTAAAAAACTAAGTTTCTCAATGTTTCCGACCCAGCCACGACACCCATAATTTTGAATTTCATTCCCATTTCTTGCATGGAACCTAGAAATTTACCCAAGGACACACATGTGATTTTTCAACCAACTTTGGTGCACTGGAACATGTGCTTGTATTTCAAATTTGAATTATGCACACAAAGGTGACACGTTCCCTCCCAGAACCACGAGCCTTCTTGAGAGAAGCTCCGATTTGCATGAAGCTTATACCAAATTTTTTTCCTATTTGGCCAATTATTTTTACCACGGCATGGTACTACCATGACATGACACCATGCCAAGTTTCATGATTTTAAAACCAAGTTTCTCAATGTTATCGACCGAGCCACGATGCCCAGATGTTTGAATTTTATTCTCATTTTTTGCATGGGACCTACTCCCTACTTCCATCTATATAGGGCCTAATGTGTTTTTGAAGACAACCTTTGACTATTGACAAGATTAATAGCACATGAGATGTATACTATGCAAATTATATTATTGGAAGCTCCTTTGACATACAAAATTGAAGGTATGCTTTGTGTAAGTTGCATGTCATATATTATTGCTCTAATGTTTGGTTAAAGTTAGCCTCGAAAAACGCATTAGGACCTATATGCATGAGAGGAGTCGACTTCGAGAGAACGTGTTTGTTCGAGAGACACCGAGGAAGACTACTATATATCGATGGTGCATGTAGGCGGGAATTAAACTAATGGATGGTCTTATTGGTGTCGGGGATATAGGGGAAGAGTGAGAGGCGGGGGGGGGGGGTAGCTAGAAGGAGATTGTTAAGTGTGAGTGTGTGTTTTACCCATCCAGGCGGAAGTTATGGGCACAAAATAGGAGAATGATTCGATGTGGCATTAGGATTCAGGGTAATTAACTACGTATGGAGACATAGAGACCTTGAACGTGCATGTGTGAGAGGTATACATGTATACGTGGGATATATGTGTGTGCGCGCGTGCATGATCGAGATAAAAGAAAGAAGACATAAGTCATAAGATCAACGACATGGGAGAGATCTGTATGACAATATGCATGCATGTGAGAATGCATGGAAGAAGTCCTGACAATTGAGCATGTGTTTTTGTCTTTAAGAGATAGTGGCGTAGGATGGAGCATGCATCTATGGCGAGCAGAGGGAGTGAGGCGCAACGATTGTGCAAAAGAGACCAACCTATAAATGCATATGCATGGAGAGACAAATATAGTGTGGGTGATAGGAAGAAAGACTCCGTGCGAGAAAGAAATGTTGACGTAGAAACTATAGATAGATACAGAGATGGAGATGCTAGCTAGAGGGACATCCGCTAGTTTGGGTGTTGGAGATGATCGTCGGGTGGTTCAAAGGGTGAAGTTATATATGTGTGTGAGAGGGCCCTTGACTGCATGTAGAGTGAAACATATGTAGTGTGCGTGATAGGAATCAAGAGTGAGGGTGAGAAAGAAGGTTGATGGAGAAACAGATAAATAGAAAGATAAATATGCTAGCTAGTGATCAGAAGGCTGGGTTATGTGTGTGGGTGTGAGAGAGATAGAGAGAGGGTGCATGTGAGTCACATACAAACTAATATCAGAGAGAAATGAGATCCAGAGAGACGGAGTTTTGTGTCTGCGAGAGAGAAAGATATTTCACTACGAGAGTGATAGCTAGAGAGACATACGAGGGAACACAAGATATCTCTGGGGAGAGAGGGTGTGTGTGAGCGACATAAAAGAGAACAATGGAGAAATATGAGACCCTGGGAGACAGAGTTTGTCTTTGTGTGTGAGAAAGAGATATTGAAGAGGAAGAGTCGTAGGTTCTCATATCTAAGGAGCGAAAGACATCTCTGTATGAGGGGTGTGCGAGTGGCACACATGGGAATAGTAGAGAGAAATGAGACCCCGGGAGACAAAGTTTTGTGTTTGTGTGAGAGAAAGAGATTCCACTGGAGAATCATAGTTACAGACACATAGCAGGGAGCGAGATATACTTAGAGAGATATAGAGTGATGAAGGTCGAGGAAGAGAGTACCGTCAGTGTGTTACGAAGATAAAAGATCACTGTCGACATACAGGTAGTACGAGAGATACCTGAGAGACGATGAATTCGTATAGGTCCAGAGAGATAGTCATATATAAGCATGAGTGATAGCTATATGAGACGAATATCTAGATTAAAGGGGATTCAAATATTTAAACTGGAGATCACGACATCGATAATATCATAATGCAAATTGGTGTATTAAACATCCATATTCATTTGAATTTGGGCACACGTGTAATGTTATATAGTTTATCAATATTGGTGATCCATAGATTCTTCAATTACAAACAATGCATGGTTTATATGCAATAAATGTCTAAACGGGATTACACTATATGTTGTGTGTGTGAAACACATTATACATGTTTGAGAAATAAAAAAACCGCACGAAACACACATTGATTGGAGACAGTTAGCGAGGAATGCAAACATTGGATTTCAACATAAAGTGGTTTCAAATATTTGAAAATCCAAATTGATGGATACAACCTTATGAATCTGAGATCATGCCATTTGTAAACCATATTTATGTATAAATGGTGTTGTGCTCTTGAAAGTATATATATAAAAAAACTAATGTATATAGAATGTAATTCCAATTGAAAATGGATCCCGCCCGAAAAAAATAGAATACAAATGAGATTAGAATTGAGTTGGCACGGTAAACGTGCACTCTGCAAAATTTGAATGAAGCGGGGAAAGTCGCAGTAACCGCCCGAAACCAAAATCTGTGAGATGGAAATCACTACTGCCTATCCCTGCCACGCAAAGCCTATATGCTGGATTTCTATAGGTTTCGATAGGGGTAGTTTTGTAATTTCACCCAAATGTGACGTAACCGCCTCTCACCCGGATTCATACACGGTGGGCGCCAAAACACAGTGTGTCCTCGGCCGAAATCGACTCCCTCCCCAATTCAAATTCATACACGATGGGCGCCAAAAGCAAACTCTCGTCAGCAAATATTCGGTGTATGCGAGATTACCGTCCTATCCCCAATCGATTAGTGTTGCTGTGATGTAGTAGAAATTTGAAACGGGGGCTAAGTTTATAAATTTCCTCGCATTTGAGACAAGCGCGCCCTGAATACATGGTTCCCCCCTTCCTCTCTACCTCCCTTTTCCCCATTCGTACTCCGTGGGCGCCAAAACACCCTCTCCACCCCACCCTCCTCCATCCGCCGCCGTCCGCCACCCCATCCACCGCCGTCCTCCTCCACCATGCCGGAGCTGATACCCCGACGCCGTCGTCCATTACAAGATATTGACCTCTCTCATCCACGGCTTCAGACCGGGATCCTTGCATCCCGTCCTCTCGCTTCATCCCCGCCACCACCGTCTACCCTCCTACATCTGCTTCCACGCCGCCGACAGCCATCGCTACCGCATCACCGTCAAATTCTCAGTAGATGCGTACACGACGCTGCACCAGAGGCGGTACTCTTTCGTATCTACTCAACTTATTTACCGCAGCAAGAAAAAAGATCACCACTGCTTTACTCTGATTTCTTGTCTTGGTTGCGTAGTCGCCTTTGTCCGGTTTGCACCTTCAGATCCGCCATGGCACGCTCAACACCATACCCGCAATGCTTATGGTTTTCCCCTTTTATATTCCACACTAGTTAAATCACGGGTAGACTAAATTTCAAAATTAGGTCAGTCGATTTTTCAAAGCTCGCCGGAGTTCGCCGGTGCGATTGAAGGGGCTCGGGTGGTTGTGGGGCCTCGCCGAACGAATAAAACTCGACGCGGGTAGGGGTTGGGGTGGAGTGGGGGTGGGGGTGGCGGAGGAACACAGGCGGTGGGGGCCGGCGGCCCGTGCGGTGTTCTATATGGGAAGAATCAGAGACGAGGAAGAAGATGGGTTAGGAGATGTAGGATATTCATCCAACCGCCTGAAATGGTCGAGAGACAGCTAGGAGTTGTATTCTTAATGCGCTCTGGTTCATCATGTGTGGGCACTGCGCAACCAACATTTTATTATCCAAAATCTGCTTGATCTTCTTTACCATGTTCCTCTTCCGTTCTTCTTTAATATGTACTCTCTCCGTTCCTAAATACAAGTCTTTGTATAGATTCCACCATGGACTACATATGGAGAAAAATGAGTGAATATACACTCTAAAATGTACCTGGATACATTTGTATGTGATCCATAGTGGAAATCTCTACCAAGAATTATATTTTGGAACGGAGGAGTATGATAGTAGTACAGTATGTTCCTTGTACTGAAGATGAGAAGGGACATTTGCAGTGTAGAGGTCTATACGGTCGGTTGTGATGGACACTTTGAGCCTCTTTGATTCGTAAGATATTGTAAACATAGGAATATGATTTGTAGTGGCCTGCCCACTTGAATCCTATAAGAATAGCAAGGAAATGCAGGGAGCTGTGTCGCCTTTGAGAGTTACATTGATATTAACAGTACCGCACCTTCACTTGAAGAGAGCTGGTATCCGAAGCCTTTCTAGCCGTACCGGCAATACTAGCACATATATTCCAGCAAGTTCCACTTTGCTGATTTTACTCTGATGCTTAAGATTTTCCCGTTATATCTACACTATGATCTGTGTAGCTGCTTTGTGTCGCACTAGCAGCAGTCCACTCTTGAAGATAAACACTGCAATGACTTGCAAAATTGGCACCAAGGAATTGAGTGCCATTCTGGATGCAATGAAACTCATACGCTCCCCACCTGTTGATTCTTGTTCAGAATATGATCCTAATGACTATTCTAACCTCAAGGAGTCAAAGGCAGATGGCATGTCCTATTCACCCATCAAGGTGCCTGTTCAAATTTGGCAATGTTTTTTGATTGCGGGTATCTTGCATATGTTGTCTTGCATTTCTTCTTCTTTGTTGCACCGCCATCTGCTTAGTTTACTCATCATATATGTCGAGATGCCATGCCCATCCATTATCAATACATATTCCATCTGTCATCATACCATGTTTTTCCACTCAAATGCTGTTCTTTTGCATCTGACATCAAAAAGGAAGAGGGTGATTGCCGAACCTGAAGGAGCACCAGCAAAGTCCTCGAAAAACGTGGTGGTGCCGGAGAAATCAAACAGCACCCCACTTATATTGGCTGTACAACCAGTGACACAAAACATAGGACCGACTCCAGCAGACTGTACCCATACTTCACTGGCCACACCACTAGCCCCACCACACAGGACCTGCACTCCGGCAAAAGGTATACCGATTTCATTTGCCATAGCACTAGTAGTACCATAGAAAAATCCCACTCCAGCAAAAAGTACAGCAAGTCCACTGGCCGAAGACCTATCCCAACTGCAGAGACGGCCAATTCCTGCAGATTGGAACCCCATTCCATTTATTCCCAGTTTAAAAGACAATGCTTTCAATGTTGTTAGGGACTACGTGCATATATTCCCATCATGGGAAGATTATTGTGAAGACAAACACCATTTTTCACATCTTCCTGTCTAACTTACGTGTAAGTGCTATTATTCATGGCTATTATTTTCCTGTTTTCTGCTGATTGAACACATGAATGATTTACATTACATTGTTGTAACTAGGCGAGGGTCAATCTGGATAGTCATGATGAGCAAAGCTTGCTTGTGCTTTTCAAGGAAGCATTGCAGCACTATCGGTGTTACCTGAGGAAATCACACTTTGATGGCAAGTCTATAAACGAATTTCCGGTGAAGTCTCCTGTGCTAAATTTAGAAGACATTGAATGGAAAATCCTTTTTATGCACTGGTCTCGTTCCCAGGATGAGGTACTGTCTATGAAATCACATGACAATTTGAACTTCTACTTTTCCGCATGTGCCTTACGGATCTTTTTTGCAGGAAATCTGCTCGAAGAAGAATTCCGGTTTGACAAGAATGACAGGATATTGCAAATATGCTGCCCGCTGCTTTGCTCTTGTTAGTACCTATTGTCCTATATTACTGTTCTTGCATACATACCTGGTTCATTATGTGACAGTAGTATGCATGATAGCTTGCTTATCAATTTTTCGCTCCAAATTATCTGATCTGTATGAATGGTTACATTAGTGTAGAATATATCCAATGCCAATGTTTTTTTAGCTCTGCATTGTTCTTGTAAGTACATGATGTCCTTTATTAGTGTACTTATAATGACAGGTAGTTGTTCATGTACCATCACTCTGCAGCTTATTTTCCTTTGCCCTCCATTTTCTACACATCAGATCTATATTTATTTTTACCATAAGGTTGGTACTGAAGAAGTTTAGTTGTGCATTGCTCTTGGCTGTACCTTTTGCCTGTATCGCTGCACTTAAATTTATAGCTACTTGGTTATGTAGCATCACTCTTCATCTTATCTTAAATATTCTCCATTTTTTCGTATATTATCACATCTATATTTACTCTTAACAAAATGTAGAATAAAGGCAATGCTTTTGAAGAAGATTCTGTGGTAAACTTCTTGAATTGCCCCCCCCCCCATCAGCATGGACAAGGCCTTTATAGAGCCTCTCTTCACCAATATTGTAAGTTTCTCCATGCCAAGCCTTCAAACATTGTTGTATATATTTGGTTAGGCATGACTGCAACAACTGTTTATTTTTGGTGTTTGCATCAAATTGCTTATTTAAAGTTTATTATGTAGTTCATAAACAAAAGTTTGTCCTTTCTCAATTTAAGTTTTCAGTTGTACAACCAACTTCCTTCTTCATACCATGTAAATTAAACTATACAGAGCAAGTGATCTTCTTTTGCACTGCATGTATGCTTCTGTTCTTCATCCGTAATCCAGTGGTGTGGTGAACCTACCCACTACAGCACAATGTCATCCTCTGCAATGTCTTAACTGTGAACAATGTCATATCATTCTACTATTATTTAAACCGTCTCTTTATTTGCCAATCTGAAATGGTATAAATTGACAGCACACTAACCATTGATACTTATGAGTTCTTGATCTGTAATCTAGTGGTGTCGTGAAGCTGCCAACTCCTTCACAATGTCATTTCCTGCCATGTCTTGACTTGAACAATACCATATTGTGTTAATGCAAATTTAAACTGTGTCACTTTATTCGTTAGTAAGAAATGTGATGAATTGTTAGCACTGATACTTTTATGTGCAAAACCTATCATCTGTCTGCTTGTTTATCTTTCAGAGTGAGGAAGATATAAGTGTTGAACAAGCGCAGTCTCATCATCTTGCTCAGCTGCTTGCGCCGCAGCTCCCCAGCAGGGCTAACCTTTCTTGAACTCTATTGAAGTGATGTCGGTTGTGTATATTATTTTGTCGGCATGTTTATTTGCACTGGTGGCGATCTTTGATGCGCATTGTATGTAATGTGCTATCTGCTTGTGCTTTATTATCATAGGGGCAAACTATGATGCCCAGTGGATGTAATATGCCATAATTTCTTTATTTTATAGTATAGGTTTTTTCTTATTCACGATGCTGCAGTTATTTAACTGTATATATATCCTGTCTTCATAGTAAACCGGCCAAACCGTAAAATTATGGTACATAATCGGGCCGTCATGCAATCACGATGTAGGTTGGGCCTGAAACGTGCCGATCAGCTCATGGGCTGGCAGCAGCCCGAAATGAACCCCGACCCATGATTGCGCGAATCAAATCATGGGCTTTTAACAGGCCAAAAAATTGTCTCAGTCCTTGTTTGGCCCAATCAGATATCGACTGCGAGCAGGCCAGATGCAAACCGGGCCGTAGTTAGGCCCAACTATATGATGGGCTTTTAACAGGCTGAAATTAATATAGGGCCAAAATGTTAAACGGGCCCTTAACAGGCCAAAACTAATATCAGGCCGAATTACTAAGTGGGCCTTTAGCAAGTGGGCCCAAAAGCATAGTGTCCAGTTGACGGGCCGAATCTGATATGGGCCATAATTAGGCCCAAAACCTCTTAGAGGGCCGGACCTAATCTAGGCCGTAATTTGGCCCAAAACGTGGTAGGATTTTAACGGGCCGGATCTCATATGGGCCACTATTAGGCCCAGAGCATGGCAGGCCATTAATAGACCGGATCAAATATGGGCCAGCATTTGGCCCAAAACATGGCATCCAGTTAACGAGCCGGCCTACTAGGGTCCTCAAAATCTTATGGGCCTACAGCTAGGCCGGCCCATTAATGTCGGCGAAATCTCGTGGGCCTTTAGCTAGGCCGGCACATTATGATCCGCAAGAATTTTGTGGGCCTTTACCTGGGCCGGCCTATTATGGCACACGAAAATCTTGTGGGCCTTTACCTGGGTCGGCCCATTATGGCCCGCAAAATCTTGTGGGCCTTTAGCTGGGCCAGCCCATTATGGTCTGCAAAATCTCGTGGGCCTTTAGCTGGGCCGACCCATTATGGTCCGCAAAATCTTGTGGGCCTTTAGTTGGGCCGGCCCATTTAAACTTGTTGGGCCGTGCCACGTGTCGACGTATCATATGCGCCTTCTGTCCAGTGAGTGGATGACATCTGTCCCGACAATGAGCCGACACGTGTTTCCTCTAGCCAATGATGATTTTACACGTGGAAAATCCCCATTGGTCGGGGCTGTTAACGGGTTATCGGATCCAAAACCCGACCCGATAGCTTAACGGCGTTCCGTTCCAGTGGATATCATGTGTCGGTCACCCTTGACGAAAGCACTTCTGTGACGCGCGATTTATCATCATGGAAGTGGACACTTCCGTGATGATAATTTTGGTAATGTCACGAAACACTTCTACAACAGCACAGGTATGACTATCTTGATTCTGTCATAAATTTGTCATGGATGTACATGCATGACAAAAAAAGCGACCTACTGTGACAAACACGTATCATCACGGAAGTGTATTTTTTGTAGTGCATGTAGGTCTGGAAGATGTAGATGCTCAATGTTGATGTAGATCATTCGGAGCAATCCATTGGATTGAGTTGCACTTTCAATACCTACACGGGTTAGTCCCACAAGGAACAAACAAGGATATCCATAGACATAGAGTGATGTTCACATAAGATGATGTCCACGAAAGCATTAGGTTACCTTGTCCCCTGTCTTACCAACAAGAGGGTCTGTGACTCCTAGAACTAGGGCAAGATGTGGAAGTTGTTTGCACATGTCCTAGCCAAAATATATGAGTGAAGTATCTTGGCGGAGTCACCCTCAAGAACTCTCTAGTTCTTTTTCTTCGGGATCCACATCATCTTGAAGGGAATCCTCGGAGTTGTAGTCGTACTTGATGTAGTAGAACTTGATGTAGTCTTGGGAAACCACTTGACCAAGGCCTTGGGAGCTTCTTCAAATGCATCAATCTCCTCTTGAAGCTTGTCCTTCCCTTTTAGCTTGTGGTCTTGTGGTGGAAGATCATCTTGAGCTTGTGTCCCTTGGAAAGAAGTAGGATCATACTTCTCTTGTTGAGGAACAAACTTCGTCTTGGGGTATTGATCTTCTTCCCACTCAACTCCATTGGCATTGAACTTTCATTCAAAACCAATTCCTTGATTCTTCCGGTGTCTTCTTGGCTTGCGTACAATTTCCTCAAATTGCTTACTTCCGGCAAGGCTCTTGTAAACACCTTTCTCTATAATTCCCTTCAATAAGCTATTTTCTTGCTCAAGTGTAACTTGGCTAAGAGAATCATTAGTGGAATCAAGAGAACTACTAGAAGCAACAACATTGGATTTAACATGATTATTGTTACTACTAGATGAAGAATCTTTCTTACTCTTATTGCTAGATTTAACTCGTGGCATGTAAGTAGACAAGAGTAAACACTTGGAAATGTAAGAAGAACTTTCTTGTGAAGATCATCATTGATTGCTTTTAAGAACCCATGCTCTTTCTCAAGGTTGAGCTTTTCGAATCGTAACTTCTCGTGAGTCCTTAAAAGCTCTCGATGATTTTCCAAGGTAGTTTCATAAGCTAACTTAAGAGTGTTTAGTTCTTTAGTTAGATGGTTAATCTCCTTTTTATCATTGTCATTCATTTTATCTTGATTAGCATGATTAATAGCAAGTTCATCATAGTTTTCATAACTAGAGTTGTCAACAAGTAAATCATCATATCCTAGAAAATAATCTTCATCACTATTGAAATAAACATATTCCTGGTGTGATACCTTTGGGCCTTTAGCCATGAAGCATCTTCCAATTCCTTCATTTGGTTAGTCAAATATGTCGTAGGAGTTGGTTGACACAAGTGCTAGACTGGCAACACCTTCATCTTGAGTATATTCGGAGTTGGAGTGATAACTTCTCTCGGAGTGATTGTCGGAGTCGGAGCCGGATACCCATTCACCAACATGAGCTTGATGTCTTCGTTTCATGTAGCTCCTTGATGATTTGTCCTTCCTTCCTGAATCCTTGCTTCTCCATGATTTCCTTCATTCATAACGGTCATCTCTACTCCTTCTCTCTCTTGGTGGTGATTCTTCTCTTCTACTTTTCCTTTTGGGAGAATCTTCTCTTCTTTTGTAGGGAGCCGTACACTCATTGGAGTAGTGTCCGGGTCTTCCACAATTGTAGCAATTTCGTTCATGACTTGAAGATCTATTTTCATTGTAGGACCTTGACTTGGAACTTCTTTCCTTGCTTCTACTCTTGTAGAACTTGTTGAAGTTCTTCACCATTAGCCTCAATTCTTCATTGAAGGTTTGTTTCTCACTTGATGATGTGGGAGCATCACATGAGGCTTTGTAAGCACCACTTGACTTGTTGTGAAGCTCTTCCTTATCCTTGAGTGACATCTCATGAGAAACAATTCTTCCAATGACTTCTGTTGGCTTGAGATCTTTGTAATTGGGCATCATTTGAATCAATGTACAGACGGTATCATATTTACCATCCATGGATCTTAGGATCTTCTTGATGATGAATCTATCGGTCATCTCTTCACTTCCTAAGCCGGCAATCTCATTTGTGATGAGAGAAAGCCTAGAGTACATTTCATCGACACCTTCACCATCCTTCATTTTTGTAGCGACCCGACCTCAAACGGTCAAGTCTCTATGCTTCAGTGTCATCCCTGGATTGGTAATGCTGACACAAACAGTACTCGAAGGATTTATAACAGAGTAGCAATCACACACTTATTACATCGAATGTCTCAATAAAGAACTTATTACAATAAATATGGCTTAAGGCCATCTAATACGATAACATCGGAAGGCTTGGAAGACAAAGTGAGTCCATCAACTCCAACGGCATAGCTGAGCTGCACGGCAACGACCTAACAAACCTTACTCCTCATCGGAAAAGTCTGCAACATAATACGCTGCAGCCCGAAAACGGGTCAGCACATGGAATATGCTAGCAATATAACACGGTAGAGTAAGAACAGAAATAATGCTATCACTATATGCATATTTGGCTAGTGGAAAGCTCTACAGTTAAAGTTTTTGCGAAAAGCCAATTTTTCCCTACAACAAAGGAATAGATTTTGTTTAACTATCATGGTAGTTGAAACATCATTGAGAAGGTTCCTCCAACTCAATCCCAATTTAAAAAGTAATTATCAACCCAACAATATTAATTTAGAGTGATGAGATACATATGATAATCAAAGTAATAGATACGCAAGATGTCCATAACCGGGGACACGGCAAACCATGATTAGTTTGTACACTCTGCAGAGGTTTGCGCACTTTTCCCCACAAGACTCGACCTCCTCCGTTGGATTTCTCGCACTACATGGTGTTTGAGAAACAGATGACCGAGACACAGTCTTTCAGAAGCATTAACTCTCTACTCCGAATAGACTATACCACCTACAACCCACTACCTGCTAGTCTACCTGAGGGAGTCCTGGATTAGGGGATGTCCAGATAGCCGGACTATACCTTCGGCCGGACTCCTGGACTATGAAGATACAAGATTGAAGACTTTGTCCCGTATCCGGAAGGGACTTTCCTTCGCGTGGAAGGCAAGCTTGGCGATACGGATATGTAGATCTCCTACCATTCTAACCGACTCTGTGTAACCCTAGCCCTCTCCGGTGTCTATATAAACCGGAGGGTTTTAGTTCGTAGAAACAACAATCATACCATAGGCTAGCTTCTAGGGTTTAGCCTCCTTGATCTCGTGGTAGATCTACTCTTGTACTACCCATATCATCAATATTAATCAAGCAGGACGTAGGGTTTTACCTCCATCAAGAGGGCCCAAACCTGGGTAAAACATCGTGTCCCCTGCCTCCTGTTACCATTCGCCTAGACACACAGTTCCGGACCCCCTACCCGAGATCCGCCGGTTTTGACACCGACATTGGTGCTTTCATTAAGACTTCCTCTGTGCCGTCGCCATCAGGAAGGATGCCTCATCCCGTCTTTAAAGATGACACTGTTGCTAAGGGGGCTTTGGCTGTCGGCCAAACTCTCCGGCTAGGTGGTTTCCTTATGACCGCCTGTTTGGCTGCTGCACCGACGATGACCTCTCGGGTCATCATCGAAAGAAATCTTCACGTCAGCTCGGAATTCGCCGAGCAGCTAGATCCAATGGAGCTCTCTTCCCTAAACGAGCTCTTGGATCGCATCGCCGCCCTGGGAGTCGCTACGGATTACAACCAGATTGGGCCTAAACCCGATCTGAGAGAGATTAACTCTCCCCAGGTCACCCATCACGTTGCCGTGGTAGAGGGACAGTGCGGCGACCCTTCATATATCTTAAGGACTAGCTATGTCCGGATTGCCGATACCTCCAAGCCGGATACCCGCGGAGGGGAGTACATCACTCAAGACCTGAACTTAAAGTCAGGCGACGGGCTTGATTCATTGGACAGCATCCAAGAATCCAAACTTCCGAGTTTGGAAAGTCCTTGGCCCCTGGGTCTCAGATTGGGTGAGGTTTCGGATTTGATTCCACCCACCCACCCGTACATAAGCGATCTATCCCAAATTAGGCAAGAGCCCGAAGAAATAGTACATCATTACTGGGCCAGATTCCTCCTGGTTATGAACAGGATAAAGGACAGCCGCGAGGAAGACGCAATTTCATTCTTCTGCAATAATTGCACGGACAAGGGAATCCTCAATGCCATAAGTCGCTGTGATATTACACGCTTCGCTGACTTGGCGTCCATAGTACGAAAGTATTGTGCGATGGAAAGCGCGTGGAAAACCGAAATAAAATTTTGGGACAATCCGGCCCTGAATACAAACCAGTCCGAAATAAAAGGGTGCATCATTGCCAGACACCCGGGTTCAATACCAAAAAGCAAAAGCCCTCTACAGGGCACGGATCCGTACTGGAAGGATGGCTTAATGGACCCTGTAAAATTCATAGTGCAGAGGTCGCCACACCAACTCACAGCCTTAGAGCATGTTGGATACTCCGGCAGGTGGCAAAAATTGGCGAAGATCTTCTAATTCCAGAAGCCACAGAAAGCCACCCGAGAGAGACCAGTACGGTATTAACAGTCTTCGAGACTTTCGCATTAAATAATATGGGAAAAAGAACACTCTGTAGCCTTGCCGAAGTCTACCAAGTAGCAACAATAAACCCATAGAGTGACACGGCTATTACTTTTAACGCCAGTGATGAACCTAAATTCCGAACAGCCTGAGCACCAGCCGCATTGGTCCTCAGTCCAATAGTGGACGGCTTTCGTCTTACCAAGGTACTCATGGATGGTGGCAGCAGATTGAACCTCATTTATGAGGAAACCCTTCACAAAATGGAAATAGACTGGAACCGCATTGAGCGAAGCAGCACAACCTTTAGAGGAATAATCCCCAGTCGGGAGGCGCGCTGTACAGGAAAAATCACACTAGATGTGGTGTTCGGCACGCCGGATAACTACAGGTCCGAAGAGGTCATGTTCCAAGTGGCCCCGTTCAGTAGCAGATATCACGCTCTGCTAGGGCGGGAAGCGTTTACAATCTTCCAAGCAATACCCCATTACGGGTACATGAAGCTCAAGATGCCCGGGCCTAACGGAATCATCACTCTCGCTAGTGATCCGGACATAGCACTCCGCGCCGAAAACAAGACAGCCGCACTGGCCCTCGAGGCGCTATCCAAAGCCCTAGCGGCTGAGGAACTGACTGCGCTGTGCTCCACGGTGAATAGGGACGATGTGATACTCGACAAAAGATCCAAGTCCACCTCCTTTAAACCGGCGGACGAAATAGTCAAATTCCAGGTCCATCCAACGGACGCCAATAAAACAGCTTCCATCGGGGCACAGTTAAACCCTGATGTAGACGCCGCACTACGAGAGTTCCTCCGAGAGAACTGGGACATTTTTTCCTCGCACCCTTCGGACATGCCAGGAATCCCACGTAGGCTGGCCGAACACAGCTTAAATATCCTAAAAGGATTCAAGCCAGTCAAACAGGCTCTTCGGTGTTTTTCCGAACCTAAGAGACAGGCCATGGGAGAGGAACTAGCCAAGCTATTGGAGGCCGGATTCATCAAAGATATAAAACACCCAGACTGCCTAGCAAACCTGGTGATGGTACCAAAGAAGGACAAATCCTAGCGCCTGTGCGTTGATTTTAAAGACCTTAACAAGGCTTGCCCAAAGGATCCCTTCCCTCTCCCCCGCATCGATCAAATTATCGACGCTACCGCAGGACACGATTCATTATGTTTCCTCGATGCATACTCTGGCTACCATCAAATAAAGATGGCAGAGTCAGACCAAGCCGCAACGACATTCATCACACCATACGGCCCATTCTGCTTCAACACAATGCCCTTCGGGCTCAAAAACGTCGGCGCAACATATCAGCGCATGATTCAGACATGTCTAGCAAACCAGATCGGCAAAACAGTGGAGGCATACGTAGATGATGTGGTCATTAAAACAAGACATGTCGAATCTCTTGTAGACGACTTGAGGCTAACATCCGATAACCTCCGAACATACGACATCAAGCTCAACCCGGAAAAATGCGTTTTTGGCGTTCCAGCCGGAAAGCTCTTGGGCTTCATTGTATCCGGTAGAGGAATTGAAGCAAATCCAGCCAAGATCCGAGCTCTATCACAATTGGATATCCCGAAGGACCTCAAACAAATACAAAAATTAACCGGATGCGTGGCGGCTCTAAGCCGCTTTATCTCCCGCTTGGGAGAAAAGGCCCTACCCCTTTACCGCCTCCTTCGGCGCACCGAACACTTTGAGTGGACGGATGCAGCCACGGTCGGACTCGACGAAATAAAAGCCATCTTGGCAACAAACCCAGTCCTGGCCGCGCCAAACATTGGCGAACCAATGCTATTATACATTGCAGCAACCCATCAGGTCGTAAGCGCAGTGCTCGTCGTCGAACAAGAAACGGACGGACACAAATTCCCCCTTCAAAAGCCGGTCTACTATGTGTCCACTGTCCTTACTCCCTGCAAGTCACGGTACCCACATTATCAGAAGATTGCGTACGTGATATTTATGGCATCCCGGAAGCTGCGACACTACTTTCAAGAGTGTTCAATAACAGTAGCCTCGGAAGTGCCACTTAACGATATTATAAACAACCGCGACGCGACGGGCCAGATTGAAAAATGGGCCATTGAGCTCCTCCCGTTCGACATAACTTACAAGCCACGGTGAGCTATCAAGTCACAAGTTTTGGCCGACTTCGTCGCAGAATGGACGGAGGCCGAACTCCCTAAAGAGTATGGCTCATATTCAAACTGGGTCATGCACTTCGACGGCTCCACAATATTGGCCGGTCTAGAGGCTGGCATCGTTTTACGTCCCCCACAGGAGACACAGTTCAATACGTACTCCAGATAATGTACACAGACTCCAACAATGCAGCCGAATATGAGGACCTTTTACATGCTCTCCGGATGGCAGTATCCATGGGCATTCAACGCCTAGAGGTGCGCGGGGACTCGAACCTCGCAATATCCCAAATAAATGGAGACTTTGATGCCAAGGATCCAAAAATGGCAGCTTATCGCAACGTCGTCCTAAAAATGTCAGCTCGGTTCGAAGGGCTCAAATTTCACCATATAGCCCGGGAAAATAATCAGGCGGCAGATGTGCTGGCACGCATCGGCGCAAAACGTGATGTAGTCCCCCCCAACATCTTCTTGTAAAGGCTGTTCAAGCCATCCGTAGTATGGGAAGGGGAACCCGGCAATAACAGCCCGGACCCAACCGCACTGCCCGACACCGAACACTCTAACATAATTGGAGGCTCTGCCAATGAAATAACACCTTCAGCCCACGTAATAATGGTCGTCATCGCCCCGTGGACAGAACCATTGCTCGCCTACCTTACTAGGCAGGAACTCCCCGAGGACCAAAATGAGGCACGCTGCATAGTGCGGCGATCTAAAGCCTATAAAGTCCATGAGGGAGAGCTTTATAAGAAAAGCACTACCAGAGTCCTTCAAAGGTGCGTCTCCGAAGAGGAAGGGCGGAACCTCCTAGCTGAAATTCATGCCGGACTCGGCGCTCATCACGCTGCAGCTCGGTCCCTTGCAAGCAAGGCCTTCCGTACAGGCTTTTATTGGCCGACAGCCCGGGCAGACGCCCAGGACTTAGTCCAACGATGCGTCGGTTGCCAGCTTTTTGCAAACCAAAGCCATATGCCACCCACTGCCCTCCAAACTATCCCCATCACTTGGCCCTTCGCGGTCTAGGGGCTTGACATGGTTGGAGCCCTTAAAGGCGGAACCCACAAGAAAAAATACTTACTGGTCATGGTGGATAAGTTCACCAAATGGATAGAAGCCAAGCCTGTTAAGACGGCCGAATCCGGACCGGTGATAGACTTTATATCCGGGGTTGTGCACCATTACGGCATCCCCCGCAGCATCATCACTGATAACGCCACGAACTTTACGGCCGGTGAGGTAAAACTCTGGTGCAAAAACATGGACATCAAGCTCGATTATGCTTCCATCTATCACCCACAAACTAATGGCCAGGTCGAACGTGCAAATGGTCTTATCATGAGCGGCATCAAACCCAGATTAGTGCGGTCCCTTAAGGAATCTAATACGCACTGGGTAGAGGAGCTCGACTCCGTACTCTGGGGGCTGCGGACCATGCCGAATCTCACCACCGGATACACACCATTCTTCATGGTGTACGGCGCAGAGGTAGTTTTGCCCTGCGACATAATTCATGAATCACCTCGAGTGCGCATGTACGAAGAAAGAGAAGCCGAGCTCGATCGGCAGGACAGTTTGGACGCCTTGGAGGAAGAGCATGACGTGGCAAAAGCCCATTCCGCATTCTATCAACAGCAGGCTCGAAGATACCAAAGCAGAGAAGTACGGGCCAAAACTTACAACGTTCACGAATTAGTTCTACGCCTACCGGACAAGAAAAAGGACAAGCTCAAGCCCAAGTGGGAAGGTCCCTTCATAATTGACCAAGTCCTGACTGGTGGAGCGTACCGCCTGCGAGATGCATCGGATAACCGACTCGAGCCGAACCCACGGAACGCAGCCCGTCTCCGAAGATTCTATGCCTAGCGCCGGACTCTGTGTTCGTCTCCTTCCTCTGTCCATTTTTTATATACTTTATGTCTTACATTTCTCTCCTTCTCCCCTCTCTCTCTCTCTCTCTTATAGCCTTTAAAGGCTCATAAAGTGACGCACTATCCGCGCTCATTAAACCTGGGGGCTTCTTTAAACAGAAGCTTATTTATACGGGCTTCATGCCCAACACATGTGTCACACTTCTGCATGTACCTTTTATTCACCATTATATGCATCGATATGACTTAAGTATTGGACAAGCTGGGTTGCCTGGCTCCTGTGCTTACCCCTACGTTCCCGATTTTTCGGCTAGGTGGTAAAGGGAGCACCTCTATGATTGTTACTGCCGGGTCAGCCGGATGTGTACCTCAGACTGGGTGAAGCCGAAAGCTAGCGTTCTTAAGGGAATATTCGGTCGGTGAACGGCCCCCAGATGTTTTTCCTGCGTCTCTTTTCGCAGAATGGACATGCACTTTAGGGCATGCCTCCCAGGGAAAGGAACCCCTAATGTAACTATTCTCCCTAGAAGATGTTTCTTACTAACCATGTTATATAACATAACTAGTTGGGCACTTGCCTGTTCAAGCACTAATGACCCCAATGCCTGGTCTCCATGCATACCCCGGTTCTTATATAACCGCGAGGGTATTCGGACACACTCCGAACCGTCAGGTCCCGAGGTTGAAGCGAAAAGGTCGGCCATGACAAACGATCTACAATCCGGCTAGAAGGCATTATACATGTCAATTAAAATTACATAGTCAACCTGACTGATTGTATTCCTCTTCAATACCATCTAACAGGCTGTCTAGCTTACAGTCCTGTTGGGAATACTTTGTGGCCAATTCTACTTGGCCGTATACTAAGCTCACAGGGATCTCCTTCCCATCGGGGCCCACGGGTTCGTCCTCGGCCATGTGGTTTGGGTCAGCCTTCGTGTACCGCGTCTTCACCATGGCCCAGGCCTCCCTGGCGCCTTGACGGCAGGCCGACATCTTCCACAATCGGAAGCGCCGCCATGCTCCCTTCAGCTTCTCTACAAGCTCTCCAAGGCCTTCGGGCATGGAGACGGATGGCCACAAGGCCTGGGCGACGCCTTGCATCACCTGCCGAACTCGCTTGTGCAGTTGTGAGAGCTCGGGAAGAAGGTCACCCGTAGAACCGGGCATTTTCTCTGCAGGACGGCCTGTTAGCATACCTATAGACATTACTCTGTTTCCAAAGTTCCTAGCCGAACTCTTTTTCCAAAGTTCGTTTAAGCACTTACTAAATATGCCACGTCGAAGCCACTGATTCTCCTTAACGGAGTCCAACAGCTGGGCACGAACATCCTTCAGTTCAACGCCCAGCTTGGTGTTGGCATCTTGGAGATCGTTCTTCTCCCGCCTCACCTTTGTCAGCACACTCTCACCAGCCTTCAGCTGGCGTAGGAGTTGTTGCTTTTCCGGATTTAATCCGGCGCCATCTGCAATTTCATTTGTCAGATTTGCACCCACGCCGCACATCGCAAAATACTTATCTTTCGAAGTGTATATTACCAGAGGGGGTCTCCTTGGGCTCCCCTGCCGCGGCTAGTGCGGCCTCAAGTTGGGCTTTGCACTCTTCCAGCTCCTGGGACAGTAGGGTATTCTTTTCTGCAAGAACCTGCATAACAAATGATCCTTAAATCAGTTATTCTAACTATTTCAAGTCTCAGGGGCTACTGGTATATATATAATTACCAAATTTTTCTTACCCGTATGTCTTTTACATATTGCTCTGTGGCTCTGGCTAGACCATTTTGAGTGGCACGGAGGTACGCATCTCCCGAATTGAAGGCATCCAATGCCTCTTGGGAGAAACAAGCGTCGTGAAGAACTGCCAGGCGACGCCTGTGGTTCATGGCACTCTCCACCTCGGAATTGGTGGCAGATAGCCTGTCCGCATCCTCTGTCGGAGGAGCATCCGGTGCGCGCCTTATGTTCGCCTCCGCTTCCGGACCAGGCTTGGGAGCCTGGCTGGTGGAGGCGTGATTGGCAACCTCTTCGGATATAGTCCGGCGAGGTCTCTTCATCCTGAAGAGAGCACGAGCGTTAATATGCCTTGAAGGAATAACACCTGGGAATAAGATGGCGCGCTATACCTTTGCGTCGGCGTCTCAGTCCGGACCGCACTTCTTTTTAGCCCGCGGGGCCTTGCCGCCCCTCATTGGCTAGTCGCCGCAGGCTCGGCCTCCCGTCTCAAGGACCTCCCCCTGCAAAACACGGTTGTCATACGGCAATCGAAAACAGCCGAGGATAGATCCCTTTTCAAAGTGCTGGGACTTCGGTCTCAGTTACCTGTGAGGCTGGGAGTAGCCCTGGGTAATCAGCCGTAATGGCCACCAAGGCGTTGTCCTTGCTCAATTGATGAAAGACCCCATCAATCAGCTCCACAGATAAGTTCGGATCCTCTTGAGAGGCCGGGTCGAGAGACCGTCCCGGATCCTCGGGTTGTGGAGGAGGGCTGTTTATTTCTTTAAAAGCCTGGCGCAGTTCCTGTGTTGAAGTTGTTAGACTGAATATTTAACGATGGGAATATAAAATGGATGGGCAAGTAAAAGTGTCCACTTACCCAACTTGGGGGATTGTACATAGAAAATCCACCCTGTGGGTTGACGCGGAGAAATTCCTCCTCTTCTCTCTTGTACAAAGCGGACAAGATCTTTATTAAAGCGGCAGCCGAATCTGGCCCCTTACAGCCGTAGCGGGTGGCGTCGTCCTCCCCGTTGAAGTCCCACATGGGGTGGCCTCTATACTGGAGCGGCTGCACCCCTCGCATGATGCATGCGGCCATGACCCCGATCATGGTCAGTCTGGAATGAGATAACAATCTTATCTGGCCCATCATGTAAAGAACATCCTTGTCGCTTTCCCTCTGAGGGCTCCGTGGACGCCAGCTTAGGCGCTTCTTTAGGGGAGCACTGCCGAACTCAGGAAGGCCGATCCAGACAGGATCCGGCAGCGGGACGTCCTCTATATAAAACCATTCCGAAGGCCAGTCCTCGGACGCCTTCTTTGGGGTTCCGGATAGATATCCGGTCCCGGCAATGCACCACACTTCGGCTCCGCCCACTTGATATATGCAATGAGCCTCGCAGCCTTCTAAGAACGGGGCACAAGGCAGAATAGCCTTTTCCACAGCGTGAAATGAGCCTCGCAGCCCAAAAACAGCTCGCAAAGGGCTAGAAAGCCTGCGATATGCAATATGGAGGCAGGCGTGAGGTTGTGCAGCTGGAGGCCATAGAACTCCAGGAGCCCCCGGAGAAACGGATGAATTGGAAATCCGAGCCCTCTTATTAAGTAAGGGACAAGGCATACCCGCTCTCCTTTGGAGGGATTGGGGGCGCTCTCCGCTTGCTCTCCGCCATTATAGGTGGCAAGTCCGGCTCGAACCGGGACCATATAGGCCGGGGGGAGAAATCCCTTGGTCTGGAGCGTCACTAGCTCGCTGTGAGGGATGGAGCATCTCTCCCAATCTCCAGGATGAGGGCTGGAAGGGAGAGAGGAGGAGCTGCGGCGGCCGACCATGATAGAACGGACCTCTGTCGGATACGCTCTGATGAATACTCGCGGAGGGGAGAAGGTGTGGTTTGGATCTAAATCCTCGTCCCCTTAAATAGGCGGCTCATTCACGTGGCTAGGGGTGTAAATATAAAAACACCCTGACTTTTCGTATTCGTTTGACACGTGGAAGACGGCCATTATTGGGCGTAGAAGCCAAGGAGCGCCACATTTACAAGAAACCGGACATTATTCAACAGGTACACGGAATTTGGAGGAGAACCCGCCTTGCAATGCCGAAGACAATCTGCGCGCCAGACTCGTCGTCATTGAAGCCTGGTTCAGGGGCTATAGAGGGAGTCCTGGATTAGGGGGTGTCCGGATAGCCGGACTATACCTTCGGCCGGACTCCTAGACTATGAAGATACAAGATTGAAGACTTTGTCCCGTGTCCGGAAGGGACTTTCCTTGGCGTGGAAGGCAAGCTTGGCGATACGGATATGTAGATCTCCTACCATTGTAACCGACTCTGTGTAACCCTAGCCCTCTCCGGTGTCTATATAAACCGGAGGGTTTTAGTCCGTAGAAACAACAATCATACCATAGGCTAGCTTCTAGGGTTTACACTACTAGGAAAAGGGCTATAGATAGGATTGACACTAATGGCGCACCAGGGAGGCAGTGCGCCACTACTATATACTAATGGCGCACCAGTTTGTGATGCGCCATTAGTGTGGAAGACACTAACGGCGCACAAGAAAACAGGTGCACCACTAGTGATAATTTTTTTTTCATTTTTACATACATACTAATGGCGCATCCTACCGAAGTGCGCCATTACTAGTTCTAACTAGTAATGGCGCACCAGACAAGGAGTGCGCCAGTACTGAATTTTTTTATTCTTTTTTTTGCAAAACTACTAATGGCGCACCGCCTCACAGTGCGCCATTACTAGTTTAAACTACTAATGGTGCACCATGTAGAAGTGCGCCATTAGTATATATTTTGATATCATGAATATTTTTAAATATCATGGGCACTTTTTGATATCATGAATATTTTTAAATTTCATGGGCACTTTTTGAATTCATGAATATTTTTTCAAATTTGATGATATTTTTTCATATTCAATATGATAAAATATTGAATATTCATGAGGACACTCGATCTCGATCCCCCTCCATCTCGATCTCGATTCCCCCTCCATCTCGATCTCGATCCCACCCACGCCTCCTCTCCCCTCTTCATTTTTAAAAAAATAATAAAAAAAGTGTAGACTACAATTGTTGTTAAACAACAATTATTAATGTTTTTATAAAAAAATATTACTGTTTCATATTCATATTCATTTTCTAGAAAGTTATTACATGCAACAAAATTTTTTACTTATGGCGCACCTTTGGCTGGTGCGCCATTACTATATATAAAAAAATGATTACTAATGGCGCACCTCTGCCTGGTGCGCCATTGCTATGTAAAAAAAAGATTACTAATGGCGCACCTCTGCCCGGTGCGCCATTGCTATGTAAAAAAAGATAACTAATGGCGCACCGACCGTTGGTGCGCCATTAGTAAGAGTCCCCCTCGCTAATTCCCTCCCTCTCGCCAGATCCCCTTCATCCCTCTCCCTCGCCCCCTAGCTAATTCCCCCCGCTGCCCCGACCCACGCCGCCGCCTGCCTTTAGGTGGTGGGTTGGGGGCTTGTTGGATTTCATCGTCATCTTTTGTTCGTGTCCGAGCGCTCAGCGCCCGGGCCGCGTGGGGGTTATGGGGATCCCGACTGTCCTTAGTAGGGGTGGTTTTCACGCACCGCGCCCCGCTCCACCCGCCGGTTTGTTGTGAGTCGTGTTTTTTGTTGTGATGTGTATTTGCGTGATTTGTTGGGGGGGTTGTGCAGCCGACCGACCCTCTGGTTTGTGGCGCCGTTCCCTCCCTCCGCTGCAGACCACGGGGGGGGCTCTGCCTATCGCGCCTATGTGATGCGCGGCGACCCTCGCCTCGCGGGCTCGCTCCACCGCGGCCGCCGACACCCCGCACCCTCCCCCGCTTTTTGATAATATTTTCAAATAACAAATTTGATGATATTTTCAAATAACAAATTTGATGATATTTTCAATTAAAAATAAAAAATAAATTTGATGATATTAAAAAAAATTTGATGATATATTTTGTTCTAGTCCTCATGAAAATAACAAATTTGATAAAAAAACAAATTATTAGATGCAACAAGAAATAATGAAAAAAAGAAGTTACTAATGGCGCACCAGAGGAGGGTGCGCCATTGCTATCAGAAAAAAAGTTACTAATGGCGCACCAGAGAATGGTGCGCCATTGCTATGAGTGTTTTTATGGCGCACCCCTTGATGGTGCGCCATTACTAACATTCCCCCCTCTATAGCTGGATACCCGGCCCTTCGCCCGATACCTCCTTCCCTCTCCCACGCCGCCGCCCCCGCGCCCCCCGACCCGCGAAGCACGTGGCCACCGGCCTCCCCACGACCAACCGAGGCGCCCAGGAGGACCGCCGTCGTCTTCCTCTTCGACTACGAGGACCCGGACGAGCTCGGACACCCTCGAGCCACCCCTTCGACGCCGCCGCCGACCCCGACCCCTTCGGCGACTGGCCACGCCCGCCCAGGTACCTCTCCTCCTTCCTCCCTCTCCACCATTCCTCCCCGTTCCCTCCCTCCCTAGTTCTTCTTGCTATATGGATCAGAACATATGGAGCATTACTATTGCTATATGGAGCATTACTATTGTTCTTCTCTGAACCATTACCATTCCCTCCCTCCCTAGTTCTTCCTCCCCATTAATTTGCAGGATCAGAACAAGTTTGTAACAGGATGGTCTACAATGTTGATTAGGTACATTACTATTGCTATATGGAGCAGCAATTTACTATTGCTATATGCTTTAGTTTGTATCAATGTGATTGTAGTTTTTCTTGTCATCAAGTTTAGTTGATGTTTATTTAAATATAGCTTATATGATCAGCCACTCTATGTATGATTGTGGCTTGAAGGTTCTGGAAGAACGTTTTTCCTTCAAATTCTATCTGGTGGCATTGTCCTAGACTCCCTAGTTATGTTGTTAATTGTGCTTCTATTAAAAGAATTGGGAGTTACTCACTGTACGAGAACTCTGTAGGTTGAATTTTGGTTAACTAATACTGACGTTATGAGAATGTAAGCACCTATTATTGCTACTGATATCATTGGCTCATTGCTGCCTTTGTGCAATGCAGAACTGTTAAGAGTGATTTGGAGGATTTAAGATTCTGTGAAGCTCTTTTGACATTTAAAACTCAAAACTGAAGGTACTTAATAAACTCAAAAGCATTGATGATAACTCTTGTTTCCTAGAAACAGAGGTAGTTTACATATTGCATTGCTGGTGTTTGTTTATGTTCAGAGTTTAAGCATGTGTAGTGTATTGTAGTGTAGTGAGCTTGTTCTAGTGTAGTGAGGTCTGAACCATTGCACGATGTGGTGTAGTGTAGTGAGCTCTGAACCATGTTTAGTGTTGAGTACTTCAAGTTTACTGAACCTATTCATTTTTGTGGACTTAGTGAACATGATAAGACAAGCCAGATGCTCTATTTTTAATTAACAGTAATCCATGATCAGCAACAGTTTCTTTCACTAATTTTCAGTTAACAGCAATCCATGATTTTTTCAGCTTAAACTATTCATGATTTTTTGTTGGGTGACCTATTAGATCTGGAATGGAAGCTCACATAAGTTGAGATGATTTTTGTCCATATGAAAGCAGAGGACCATATGGTCTGTGGCCTTTTCATCCATATGAAAGTAGAGGCACATTGTGGTGCTAGTTTTCTGGGTTTTGTCTCCGACCATCGTGTCGTGATGATTTTGCAGGTACCCCGAGAGGCCCTTGAGTTTGCCGGAATGTCGATTAACTTCCGTTCCGGAAAATTCGGGTACTCCATATGTCTTATTTTCAGCAAAGGTCATGCTGAAATTTTCCATGAATTTTAGCATGACTTTGCTAAAAATCGGACATATGGGGTACTTGCTACTAATGCATGGGCCGGGGTATCTTAGTACTTAATTAAGTAGGATCAACTGCCCCGCCATTTTTGCTGCATTAAACCATAGGTGGCAATAGAGCCAAGTGATTAGGCCCAACTTAGAATTCTCGTTAGCATCGATAAACCCTAGATGATAAACCCAACATAGGTGGCAATAGAGCCAAGTGAATAGTGCCAAGTGATTAGGCCCAACCTAGGGTGCCTCGGCATCGATAAACCCTAAATGATGAAAAGTTAACTTCGCTTCTATAGGGTGCCTCGGTGTCGATGAGAACCTAAATGATGTACGCTTAGGCTTTCAGGGTGCCTCGGCGTCGACAAAACCTAAATGATGAAAGCTTAGGCTTTTAGGGTGCCTCGACGTCGACAAACCCTAAATGATGAAACCTTGGCTTTTAGGGTGCCTCGGTGTCGATAAGAACCTAAATGATGAAAGCTTAGGCTTTTAGGGTGCCGCAGCGTCGACAAACCCTAAAAGATAAAAGCTTAGCTTTTAGGATGCCTCGGTGTTGACAAACCCTAAATGATGTAGTTTTGAATTATGAATGTAGGATATGTCGTCATCATCATCGGACGACGAAAGGGACGGCGAAAGTCTCCCGGCGGAGTGCGACTGGTGCCACGACAATCGAGGTCTGTGCGACATGCGTCACCTGGACGATGATCGGCACTTCAGCATTAAGCTCGAGGAGACCTTCGAAGTTGAAACGGTACACAACAACGACAAGTGTTATTTTCATAATTAAGCATGACTTCAACTATTTCAACGTGTAACTTTCATCTTTTACAATTTGAGTATAGCTTATCCCATGCCATGCAAGACGCTATGTCTTGGAGAGGATGGATTGTGTAGACCATGAAATTTTTGAAACAAAGAAAATTCACCTAAGGACTCATCATGATGTGGACTTTGAAGTAAATCTATATAATTCTGAGAGCGTAACCCATTTTGGTTGCAAAAATTGGGAAGCATTTTGCAAGATGTATGGTTTTGATGAGGGTATGCTTATCACCATGGATCTTGGTAATCCTGACATCAACCAAGACAATATGGACATTTGGGTCCTTGTTGATACTCCTCTAGTTATACCGCTATGTGAGTTTCTCAAACATAGTTATTAGCTAATTTATATTGTTTATTTCAAAATAGTTGACAGCTTATTTCCATTGACAGCTTATTTTTATTGTTCAAAGAATGTGCGGGAGATGGTAGACAAAACCCACTACACCGATGGCTCCGAATTAACAACTTACAAGGAGAAAAATCATCTGGTCGGATTTTGTACTAACATTGAGAAATACGTGCGTCTAGTGCAACTCCTCAACTCCACAAACAAACTCCTCAACATTATGGTAAATACATGCCACTAGTGCATGTGTTCAACTACGGTAACTACCATGGAGATACCCTGGTAAGATTTTTACTATTACGACATCCGTGCATCTTTTGCATACTTCTAAAACTAGTACATCATTGCTAACTATGAAGTTATTACTATGTTTTTCAACAGATAATCCCAGAGAATTGTGTGCCTCATATGATGTATCAGAAAGGTAGTGTTAATGTTTTGAACATACAGCCAGGTCGTCATACGAATCTCAACTGTCCATACGAGATTTCTAAAAGAAGTGGAGACATGAAAATCAAAGGATGGAAAAAATGTATGGACAGTCGTAAGGAGCTTCTTGGAAGCAAAAGGAAGCAAATCGTAAGAATTGGAGACAGGATGTTCTCCATTCTCCATAATGGAGAGTCAGGGTCTATATTGTTTTATGCTATTTTAGCTTAAATAGGGTATTTAGGTCCTGCCTAATACTGATGATCATGTGCTAAGAACAATTAAGTAGGGTTGGTTCGATGACTATCAAGATGATGATCGTATGACTTGTTATGAATAACGAGTAGAAGTTGTATGATGATGATTAGTAGGACTTGTTAGGATTAGTATTACTTCCTACAAACTCGATACTCGCGGTCTCGAGACTTGTAATGTTTTATCTTTGTTCGGTCTTTTGAATTCAGAGACTAATATGATGAATTGTATTCGGAGACTAATCTTCTATTGTATTCGATGAATCTGCTATTGTTGTGTGCTACTGTCTATATTCTGTCAAATAATATATTTTGTAACATGTGCAAAAATCAGAAAAGTAAAAAAAAACCCTAATATTCATACTAATGGCGCATCACTACAGAGTGCGCCATTAGTATGCCAAGTATACTAATGGCGCATCCATCCGCAGTGCGCCATTAGTGTGCCAAAGCACATGGTCAAATATGGCCCCTGGGAGGCACACTAATGGTGCATGGTGTTATATACTAATGGCGCACTGGATGGTGCGCCATTAGTATACCAGATACTAATGGCGCACCAGTGGTGCGCCATTAGTAAAAATTACTAGTGGCGTGCTACTAATGGCGCACCAGTGATGCGCCATTAGTAGGCAAAACTGGTGCGCCATTAGTAGTCCTTTTCCTAGTGTTAGCCTCCTTGATCTCGTGGTAGATCTACTCTTGTACTACCCATATCATCAATATTAATCAAGCAGGACGTAGGGTTTTACCTCCATCAAGAGGGCCCGAACCTGGGTAAAACATCGTGTCCCCTGCCTCCTGTTACCATCCGCCTAGACGCACTATTCGGGACCCCCTACCCAAGATCTGCCGGTTTTGACACCGACACTACCTCTTCAAGAGCTTCACACAACTTACTCAACTATGCTAGAGCCCATAATAGCTTGTGGCTGCACATGGAAGTTTCTAGCATGAAATATCTCAGTTCCCTTTGAGCCTGGGTGGCGGACCTTAGGATTATCACACGGGTACTCCAGGATATCCTAGGACAACACTGGATTCTCCAGGTGCCCGACAAGCAATCCACCCAGATGTGTATTAAAGTTGCCACCTTAAGTTGAACCATTAATTAACAATCTTACATATTTCATGGTTTCACTCAAACCCAATCCACTTCTACGAGCACAGCATAGAAATATAAGCAATACATAGAAGTAACTCCCAAGGGTTTTAATAACAGGGCAATAGGTTCTACCTCATCAACTACTTCCCAATCCCACATTTTATCAAGTCCTAATCATGCAATGTTTGAGGGTTAAAACTAATGCATAAAAACTGGGTGATAAAGGGATATGATCAAAGTGTTACTTGCCTTGCTGATGATCCACAAAACCTAGAGACTCGATGTACCACGCTTCGCACTCCGGGTACTCTATCGCAATCAAACAAGCATACAAAATAAGTAATCAAACAAGCTCACGAGTAAAACTCAAATAAGAGATCTAACCAGAAAGTTCAACTTAAGAACTCCGGTTTGCAAAAAGAATCAAATCAAACGGAGCAACGAAACTCAAACTACGAAAGAAACAAGATCCGATTACTAATCTGAACTAATGTCAAATTTTACTGTATCAAAATCTTGTTCAACTTGGTAAACAGAAAGAGAGTTTCGAGACGAAAATCTAGGCGCTTGAATTGCCTGATTCCGATAAACGAGCAAAAAGTTATACTAAAACGAAAATCGGATCAGAAATCACGATCGAAAATAATCGCGGAAAATCCGAGAAAAAGAAAAATTGACGAACAGGCTAACGAACGAACGTTCGCTATCTGCGGTTAAATGGTGAAAACCGTTCGTTAAAACAAACGTAAAAACGGGCGTTCGCTAAATAACTAAACCGAAAATAAACCGAACCAGGTCTAATAATAAAAAAACGGATCTAGGGTTTCGAAAAAACCACACGGTTTTCTCATGAAAACCGAGGCGGCTACCTTGTGTCCGGCGGGTCCGGCGACTCCAGCGCGGCGGCGGCAGCGGCGGGCAGCTAGGGTTAGGGTTTCGGGGCGAGGTGAGGCTGGGCTGGCTTGGGTGCGGCTTATAAGAGGGCCGGCCCAAGGTCTCCTAGACGGGTACGGCCCGAAGTCGGTTTAACTTTTTTTAAAATAATTCTGACGTGTAGAAAAAGAAAGAGAAGAAATACTAAACAGACTCCAAAAATTCCGAAATAAATTTCCCCGTCCTCTAAAAATAAGCCGGACAAGGTGAACATTTATTTGGGCCTAAAATGCAATATTGAAAAACGCACATTTTTCCTAATTCAAATAAAATAGCGATAAAACTCCGAATAAAAATCTTATTTGATTTTAATATTAAATCTTCGATATTTCTCTATTTTGAGGAAGTCATTTTATCCTCTCTCTTTTATTTTTATAAAAGAAATAGTCGAAGAGAAAATAATTAAAATCAAACAATCCTCTTTCCAAAATTCGAGAAAACTCAAATATGAAAATAATGAAATCCCCAACTCTCTCCATAGGTCCTTGAGTTGCGTAGTATTTCTAGGATCAAGACAAAAATGCAATAAAATATGATATGCAATGATGATCTAATGTATAACATTCCAAATTGAAAATTTGGGATGTTAGAAACCTACCCCCCTTAAGATGAATCTCACCCTCGAGATTCGGGTTGGCTAGAAAATAGGTGTGGGTGGTCTTTGCGAAGATCATCCTCTCGTACCCAGGTGGCTTCGTCCTCGGTATGGTGGCTCCACTGAACTTTGCAAAACTTAATAACCTTGCTGCGGGTAACTCGGCTGGAAACTCGAGGATCCTGACTGGCTTCTCCTCATAGGTCAAATCATTGTCCAACTGAATCGCTTGCAGCGGTACTGTATCTCTTAGAGGAATGTCGGCCATCTCTGCGTGTCACTTCTTCAACTGAGAAACGTGGAACACATCGTGAACTTTTGACAATCCTTCGGGAAATTCCAACTTATAAGAAACTTCTCCCATATGTTCCAAAACTCTGTATGGTCCCACAAAGCGTGGCGCTAACTTTCCCTTAACTCCAAAATGCTTAACTCCTCGGAGTGGTGATACCTGAAGATACACTCTGTCTCCGATTTCATAGACTACCTCCTTGCGTTTTGAATCTGCATAACTCTTCTGTCGGGACTGAGCTACCTTCAGTCTATCTCGAATCAATTTAACCTTCTCTTCTGATTCCTTAATCAAATCTGGTCCAAATAACTGACGGTCTCTAACTTCATCCCACAACAACGGTGTCCTGCACCTCCTTCCGTACAAAGCTTTGAAAGGTGCCATCTTCAAACTGGCCTGGTAACTATTGTTGTATGAGAACTCTGCGTAGGGCAAGTTGTCATCCCAACTAGATCCATAATCTAGTGCACAAGCTCTCAGCATATCCTCCAGAATCTGGTTGACTCTCTCGGTTTGTCCATCGGTTTGCGGGTGAAAAGTTGTACTAAACTCCAGTCTGATTCCCAAGGTTTCATGCAACTGATTCCAAAACTTTGAGGTAAACTGGGTTCCCCTATATGATACAATTTTTCTCGGAACTCCATGCAAACATACGATCCTGGTCATGTATATCTTTGCCAACTTGGCGCTTGTATAGGTAGTTTTCAGTGGGATAAAGTGAGCTAATTTGGTCAAGCGATCAACTACTACCCATATAGAATCATATCCTGATTTGGTCCTGGGCAATCCGGTGATGAAATCCATGCCAAGATTATCCCACTTCCATTCGGGTATCGACATAGGTTGTAACAATCTGGCTGGCTTTTGATGTTCAGCCTTCACTCTCTGACATACATCACATACGGCTACATAGTCGGCAATATCCTTCTTCATAACAGTCCACCAGAAACGTTCCTTTAAATCCACATACATCTTGGTGTTTCCGGGGTGTATCGAGTATGGTGAGTCATGAGCCTCCTGAAATATTAACTTCCTGATCTCTGTGTTATCGGGCACATAAACACGGTCCTCAAACCACAAGGTGTCATGTTCATCCTCACGAAAACCTTTGGCCTTTCCCTTGCTCATTTTCTCTTTTATCTCGGCGATCTCTTTGTCACCCTTCTGAGCTTCTCGAATCTTTCCTAACAATGTAGACTGAACTTCCATTGTTGAAACAAAACCTCTAGGGACAATCTCCAATCAAAGTTCCCTGAGATCCTCTGCCAACTCCTTTGGCAATCGTGCGCTTATGAGTGTGTTGGCATAACTCTTCCTGCTCAAAGCGTCTACTACAACGTTGGCCTTGCCTGGATGATAGTGAAGCTTCATGTCATAATCCTTTATAAGCTCCAACCATCTCCTCTGCCTAAGGTTCAGCTCCTTATTTGTGAAAATGTACTTCAAACTCTTATGGTTAGTGTATACATCGCAATAGTTTCCAATAAGATAGTGTCTCCAAGTCTTCAACGCATACACTACGGTAGCCAACTCTAAGTCATGCGTGGCATAATTTAACTCATGTTGTTTCAGTTGTCGCGAGGCATACGAAACAACTCTTCCATCCTGCATTAGTACTCCTCCAAGTTCTAAGCGAGAGGCGTCGCAATACACATGGAAATCCTTGCGTATGTCCGGCAGAATTAGTACTGGGGCTCTAGTCAGACGTTTCTTTAACTTTTGAAAACTCGCTTCACATTCTTCCGTCCATTTAAATTTGATATCCTTCTTCAATAGCTCTGTCATTAGCTTCGCAATCTTGGAAAAATTCTCAATAAATCTCCGGTAGTATCCTGCGAGTCCAAGAAAACTGTGGATCTCGCTAACTGAAGTGGGTGCCAACCATTCAGTGACTGATTGTACATTAGTGGGGTCTATGGCTATACCTTCTCCTGATATAACATGTCCAAGGAATCCAACTTCTTTCAACCAAAACTCACATTTGTTGAACTTGGCATACAACTGATGTTCCCTGAGTTTCTCGAGAACTAAACACAAATGTTCTTTGTGCTCCTCTTCATTCTTCGAGTATACCATTATATCATCAATGAACACCACAACAAACTTATCCAAATAATCCATGAACACCTTGTTCATCATGCTCATGAAATAGGTGGGGCGTTAGTCAGTCCAAATGACATGACAGTATAGTCATATAACCCGTACCTTGTGGTAAATGCGGTTTTAGGTATATCCTTTTCCCAGATCTTCAGCTGATGATATCCTAATCGAAAATCGATCTTCGAGAACACCTTAGCTCCTTGCAACTGGTCAAACAAATCATTGATCATCGGCAGTGGGTATTTGTTCTTGATCGTTACCTCATTCAATGCACGATAATCAACAACCATCCTTAGAGACTTATCCTTCTTCTCAACCAAAAACACTTGGGCTCCCCATGGTAATGAACTCCGTTGGATGTAAACTTTCTCCAATAACTCCTTTATCTGCTTCTTAATCTCCTCCAGATCATTTGCGGGCGTCCGGTAGGGTCTCTTTGATATTGGCCCGGTACCTGGCAATAGCTCTATCAAAAACTCGATGTCTCGATCTGGTGGCATGCCTGGTAACTGAAGGAAATATTCCCTAGAGGCAATAATAAAGTTATTATTTATTTCCTTATATCATGATAAATGTTTATTATTCATGCTAGAATTGTATTAACCGGAAACATAATACTTGTGTGAATACATAGACAAACTAAACGTCACTAGTATGCCTCTACTTGACTAGCTTGTTAATCGAAGATGGTTATGTTTCCTAACCATTGACATGTGTTGTCATTTGATTAACGGGATCACATCATTAGTAGAACGATGTGATTGACATGACCCATTCCATTAGCTTAGCACCCGATCGTTTAGTATGTTGCTATTGCTTTCTTCATGACTTATACATGTTCCTATGACTATGAGATTATGCAACTCCCGTTTGCCGGAGGAACACTTTGTGTGCTACCAAACGTCACAACATAACTGGGTGATTATAAAGGAGCTCTACAGGTGTCTCCAAAGGTACATGTTGGGTTGGCGTATTTCGAGATTAGGATTTGTCACTCCGATTGTTGGAGAGGTATCTCTGGGCCCTCTCGGTAATGCACATCACATAAGCCTTGCAAGCATTGCAACTCATGAGTTAGTTGTGAGATGATGTATTACGGAACGAGTAAAGAGACTTGCCGGTAACGAGATTGAACTAGGTATTAAGATACCAACGATCGAATCTTGGGCAAGTAACATACCGATGACAAAGGGAACAACGTATGTTGTTATGCGGTCTGACCGATAAAGATCTTCATAGAATATGTAGCAGCCAATATGAGCATCCAGGTTCCGCTATTGGTTATTGACCGGAGATGTGTGTCGGTCATGTCTACATTGTTCTCGAACCCGTAGGGTCCGCACGCTTAACGTTACGATGACAGTTTCATTATGAGTTTATATATTTTGATGTACCGAAGTTTGTTCGGAGTCCCGGATGTGATCACGGACATGACGAGGAGTCTCGAAATGGTCGAGACATGAGGATTGATACATTGGAAGCCTATGTTTGGACATCGGAAGTGTTCCGGGTGAAATCGGCATTTTACCGGAGTACCGGGGGGTTACCGGAACCCCCCGGTAACCTAATGGGCCTTAATGGGCCTAGTGGAGGAAGAGGAGAGGAGGCCTAGGGGCTGCCGCGCGCCCCTCCCCCCCAAGTCCGAATTGGACAAGGAGGGGGGCGGCACCCCCCCTTTCCTTTTCCCCCTCTCCTCCTTCCCCCCCAAGTCCAAATCCAACTAAGGAAAGGGGGGAGTCCCACTCCCGGTAGGAGTAGGACTCCTCCGGCGCGCCTCCTCCTAGGGCCGGCCGCACCCCCCCTTGCTCCTTTATATACGGGGGTAGGGGGGCACCTCTAGACACACAAGTTGATCCTCGTGGTCACTTTCTTAGCCGTGTGTGGTGCCCCCTCCACCATACTCCTCGATAATATTGTAGCGGTGCTTAGGCGAAGCCATGCGACGGTAGAACATCAAGATCATCACCACGCTGTCGTGCTGATGGAACTCTTCCCCGACACTTTGCTGGATCGGAGTCCGGGGATCGTCATCGAGATGAACGTGTGCTAAAACTCGGAGGTGCCGTAGTTTCGGTGCTTGATCGGTCGGGCCGTGAAGACGTATGACTACATCAACCGCGTTGTCACCATGATCTTGCGTGTGCGTAGGAATTTTTTTGAAATTACTACGTTTCCCAACAGTGGCATCCGAGCCTGGTTTTATGTGTTGATGTTGTGCACGAGTAGAACACAAGTGAGTTGTGGGAGATATAAGTCATACTGCTTACCAGCATGTCATACTTTGGTTCGGCGGTATTGTTGGATGAAGCGGCCCAGACCGACATTACGCGTACGCTTACGCGAGACTGGTTCTACCGATGTGCTTTGGACACAGGTGGCTGGCGGGTGTCAGTTTCTCCAACTTTAGTTGAACCGAGTGAGGCTACGCCCGGTCCTTGCGAAGGTTAAAACAGCACCAACTTGACAAACTATCGTTGTGGTTTTTCATGCGTAGGTAAGATTGGTTCTTGCTTAAGCCCGTAGCAGCCCCGTAAAACTTGCAACAAACAAAGTAGAGGACGTATAACTTGTTTTTGCAGGGCATGTTGTGATGTGATATGGTCAAGACATGATGCTAAATTTTATTGTATGAGATGATCATGTTTTGTAACCGAGTTATCGGCAACTGGCAGGAGCCATATGGTTGTCGCTTTATTTTATGCAATGCAATCGCCCTGTAATGCTTTACTTTATCACTAAGCGGTAGCGATAGTCGTAGAAGCATAAGATTGGCAAGACAACAACGATGCTACGATGGATATCAAGGTGTCGCGCCGGTGACGATGGTGATCATGACGGTGCTTCGAAGATGGAGATCACAAGCACAGGATGATGATGGCCATATCATATCACTTATATTGATTGCATGTGATGTTTATCTTTTATGCATCTTATCTTGCTTTGATTGACGGTAGCATTTTAAGATGATCTCTCACTAATTATAAAGAAGTGTTCTCCCTGAGTATGCACCGTTGCGAAAGTTCTGCGTGCTGAGACACCACATGATGATCGGGTGTGATAGGCTCTACGTTCAAATACAACGGGTGCAAAACAGTTGCACACGTGGAATACTCAGGTTATACTTGACAAGCCAAGCATATACAGATATGGCCTCGAAACACGGAGACCAAAAGGTCGAGCGTGAATCATATAGTAGATATGATCAACATAGTGATGTTCACCAATGAAACTACTCCATCTCACGTGATGATCGGACATGGTTTAGTTGATTTGGATCACGTGATCACTTAGAGGATTAGAGGGATGTCTATCTAAGTGGGAGTTCTTTAGTAATATGATTAATTGAACTTAAATTTATCATGAACTTAGTACCTGATAGTATCTTGCTTGTTTATGTTTGATTGTAGATAGATGGTTCGTGCTATTGTTCCATTGAATTTTAATGCGTTCCTTGAGAAAGCAAAGTTGAAAGATGATGGTAGCAATTACATGGACTGGGTTCGTAACTTGAGGATTATCCTCATTGCTGCACAGAAGAATTACGTCCTGGAAGCACCGCTGGGTGCCAGGCCTGCTACTGGAGCAACACCATATGTTATGAACGTCTGGTAGAGCAAAGCTGATGACTACTCGATAGTTCAGTGTGCCATGCTTTACGGCTTAGAATCGGGACTTCAACGACGTTTTGAACGTCATGGAGCATATGAGATGTTCCAGGAGTTGAAGTTAATATTTCAAGCAAATGCCCAGATTAAGAGATATGAAGTCTCCAATAAGTTCTATAGCTGCAAGATGGAGGAGAACAGTTCTGTCAGTGAGCATATACTCAAAATGTCTGGGTATAATAATCACTTGATTCAATTGGGAGTTAATCTTCCAGATGATTGCGTCATTGACAGAATTCTCCAATCACTTCCACCTAGCTACAAGAGCTTCGTGATGAACTATAATATGCAAGGGATGAATAAGACAATTTCCGAGCTCTTCGCAATGCTGAAAGCTGCGGAGGTAGAAATCAAGAAGGAGCATCAAGTGTTGATGGTCAACAAGACCACTAGTTTCAAGAAAAAAGGGAAAAGGGAAGAACAAGGGGAACTTCAAAAAGAACAGCAAGCAAGTTGCTGCTCTGGAGAAGAAACCCAAATCTGGACCTAAGCCTGAAACTGAGTTCTTCTATTGCAAGCAAACTAGTAACTGCAAGCGGAACTGCCCCAAGTATTTGGCGGATAAGAAGGATGGCAAGGTGAACAAAGGTATATATGATATACATGTTATTGATGTGTACCTTACTAATGCTCGCAGTAGCACCTGGGTATTTGATACTGGTTCTGTTGCTAATATTTCCAACTCGAAACAGGGACTACGGATTAAGCGAAGATTGGCTAAGGACGAGCTGACGATAAGCGTGGGAAATGGTTCCAAAGTCGATGTGATCGCAGTCGGCACACTACCTCTACATCTACCTTCGGGATTAGTATTAGACCTAAATAATTGTTATTTGGTGCCAGCGTTGAGCATGAACATTTTATCTGGATCTTGTTTGATGCGAGACGGTTATTCATTTAAATCAGAGAATAATGGTTGTTCCATTTATATGAGTAATATCTTTTATGGTCATGCACCCTTGAAGAATGGTCTATTCTTATTAAATCTCGATAGTAGTGACACACATATTCATAATGTTGAAGCCAAAAGATGCAGAGTTGATAATGATAGTGCAACTTATTTGTGGCACTTCCGTTTACGTCATATCGGTGTAAAGCGCATGAAGAAACTCCATACTGATGGACTTTTGGAACCACTTGATTATGAATCACTTGGTACTTGCGAACCGTGCCTTATGGGCAAGATGACCAAAACACCGTTCTCCGGTACTATGGAGAGAGCAACAGATTTGTTGGAAATCATACGTACAGATGTATGTGGTCCGATGAATGTTGAGGCTTGTGGCGGATATCGTTATTTTCTCACCTTCACAAATGACTTAAGCAGATATGGGTATATCTACTTAATGAAACATAAGTCTGAAACATTTGGAAAGTTCAAAGAATTTCAGAGTGAAGTTGAAAATCATCGTAACAAGAAAATAAAATTCCTACGATCTGATCATGGAGGAGAATATTTGAGTTACGAGTTTGGTGTACATTTGAAACAATGCGGAATAGTTTCGCAACTCACGCCACCCGGAACACCACAGCGTAATGGTGTGTCCGAACATCGTAATCATACTTTACTAGATATGGTGCGATCTATGATGTCTCTTACTGATTTACCGCTATCGTTTTGGGGTTATGCTTTAGAGACGGCCGCATTCACGTTAAATAGGGCACCATCAAAATCCGTTGAGACGACGCCTTATGAACTATGGTTTGGCAAGAAACCAAAGTTGTCATTTCTGAAAGTTTGGGGCTGCGATGCTTATGTGAAAAAGCTTCAACCTGATAAGCTCGAACCCAAATCGGAGAAATGTGTCTTCATAGGATATCCAAAGGAAACTATTGGATACACCTTCTATCACAGATCCGAAGGCAAGACTTTTGTTGCTAAATTCGGAAACTTTCTAGAGAAGGAGTTTCTCTCGAAAGAAGTGAGTGGGAGGAAAGTAGAACTTGATGAGGTAACTGTACCTGCTCCCTTATTGGAAAGTAGTACATCACAGAAACCGGTTTCTGTGACACCTACACCAATTAGTGAGGAAGTTAATGATGATGATCATGAAACTTCAGAACAAGTCACTACTGAACCTCGTAGATCAACCAGAGTAAGATCCGCACCAAAGTGGTATGGTAATCCTGTTCTGGAAGTCATGCTACTAGATCATAATGAACCTACGAACTATGAAGAAGCGATGGTGAGCCCAGATTCCGCAAAATGGCTTGAAGCCATGAAATCTGAGATGGGATCCATGTATGAGAACAAATTGTGGACTTTGGTTGACTTGCCCAATGATCAGCAAGCAATTGAGAATAAATGCATTTTCAAGAAGAAGACTGACGCTGACGGTAATGTTACTGTCTACAAAGCTCAACTTGTCGCAAAAGGTTTTCGACAAGTTCAAGGGATTGACTACGATGAGACCTTCTCACCCGTAGTGATGCTTAAGTCTGTCCGAATCATGTTAGCAATTGTCGCATTTTATGATTATGAAATTTGGCAGATGGATGTCAAAACTGCATTCCTGAATGGATTTCTGGAAGAAGAGTTGTATATGATGCAGCCGGAAGGTTTTGTCGATCCAAAAGGAGCTAACAAAGTGTGCAAGCTCCAGCGATCCATTTATGGACTGGTGCAAGCCTCTCGGAGTTGGAATAAACGCTTTGATAGTGTGATCAAAGCATTTGGGTTTGTACAGACTTTTGGAGAAGCCTGTATTTACAAGAAAGTGAGTGGGAGCTCTGTAATATTTCTGATATTATATGTGGATGAAATATTACTAATCGGAAATGATATAGAATTTCTGGATAGCATAAAGGGATACTTGAATAAGAGTTTTTCAATGAAAGACCTCGGTGAAGCTGCTTACATATTGGGCATTAAGATCTATAGAGATAGATCAAGACGCTTGATTGGACTTTCACAAAGCACATACCTTGACAAAGTTTTGAAGAAATTCAAAATGGATCAAGCAAAGAAAGGATTCTTGTCTGTGTTACAAGGTGTGAAATTGAGTAAGACTCAATGCCTGACCACTGCAGAAGATAGAGAGAAAATGAAAGATGTTCCCTATGCTTCAGCCATAGGCTCTATCATGTATGCAATGCTGTGTACCAGACCTGATGTGTGTCTTGCTATAAGTCTAGCAGGAAGGTACCAAAGTAATCCAGGAGTGGATCACTGGACAGTGGTCAAGAACATCCTGAAATACCTGAAAAGGACTAAGGATATGTTTCTCATATATGGAGGTGACAAAGAGCTCATCGTAAATGGTTACGTTGATGCAAGCTTTGACACTGATCCGGACGATTCTAAATCGCAAACTGGATACATGTTTACATTAAACGGTGGAGCTGTCAGTTGATGCAGTTCTAAACAAAGCGTTGTGGCAGGATCTACATGTGAAGCGGAGTACATAGCTTCTTTAGAAGCAGCAAACGAAGGAGTCTGGATGAAGGAGTTCATATCTGATCTAGGTGTCATACCTAGTGCATCGGGTCCAATGAAAATCTTTTGTGATAATACTGGTGCAATTGCCTTGGCAAAGGAATCCAGATTTCACAAGAGAACCAAGCACATCAAGAGACGCTTCAATTCCATCCGGGATCTAGTCCAGGTGGGAGACATAGAGATTTGCAAGATACATACGGATCTGAATGTAGCAGACCCGTTGACTAAGCCTCTTCCACGAGCAAAACATGATCAGCACCAAAGCTCCATGGGTGTTAGAATCATTACTGTGTAACCTAGATTATTGACTCTACTGCAAGTGGGAGACTGAAGGAAATATGCCCTAGAGGCAATAATAAAGTTATTATTTATTTCCTTATATCATGATAAATTTTTATTATTCATGCTAGAATTGTATTAACCGGAAACATAATACTTGTGTGAATACATAGACAAACTAAACGTCACTAGTATGCCTCTACTTGACTATCTTGTTAATCGAAGATGGTTATGTTTCCTAACCATTGACATGTGTTTTCATTTGATTAACGGGATCACATCATTAGGAGAACGATGTGATTGACATGACCCATTCCATTAGCTTAGCACCCGATCGTTTAGTATGTTGCTATTGCTTTCTTCATGACTTATACATGTTCCTATGACTATGAGATTATGCATATCCCGTTTGCCGGAGGAACACTTTGTGTGCTACCAAACGTCACAACGTAACTGGGTGATTATAAAGGAGCTCTACAGATGTCTCCAAAGGTACATGTTGGGTTGGCGTATTTCGAGATTAGGATTTGTCACTCCGATTGTCGGAGAGGTATCTCTGGGCCCTCTCGGTAATGCACATCACATAAGCCTTGCAACTCATGAGTTAGTTGTGAGATGATGTATTATGGAACGAGTAAGGAGACTTGCCGGTAACGATATTGAACTAGGTATTAAGATACCGACCATCGAATCTCGGGCAAGTAACATACCGATGACAAAGGGAACAACGTATGTTGTTATGCGGTCTGACCGATAAAGATCTTCATAGAATATGTAGGAGCCAATATGAGCATCTAGGTTCCGCTATTGGTTATTGACCGGAGACGTGTGTCGGTCATGTCTACATTGTTCTCGAACCCGTAGGGTCCGCACGCTTAACGTTACGATGACAGTTTCATTATGAGTTTATATATTTTGATGTACCGAAGTTTGTTCGGAGTCCCGGATGTGATCACGGACATGACGAGGAGTCTCGAAATGGTCGAGACATGAAGATTGATATATTGGAAGCCTATGTGTGGACATCGGAAGTGTTCCGGGTGAAATCGGCATTTTACCGGAGTATAGGGAGGTTACCGGAACCCCCCGGTAACCTAATGGGCCTTAATGGGCCTAGTGGAGGAAGAGGAGAGGAGGCCTAGGGGCTGCCACGCGCCCCTCCCCCCAAGTCCGAATTGGACAAGGAGGGGGGCGGTGCCCCCCTTTCCTTTCCCCCCTAAGTCCTAATCCAACTAGGGAAAGGGGGGAGTCCTACTCCCGATAGGAGTAGGACTCCTCCGGCGTGCCTCCTCCTAGGGCCGGCCGCACCCCCCTTGCTACTTTATATACGGGGGCAGGGGGCACCTCTAGACACACAAGTTGATCCTCGTGATCGTTTTATTAGCCGTGTGTGGTGCCCCCCTCCACCATACTCCTCGATAATATTGTAGCGGTGCTTAGGCGAAGCCCTGCGACAGTAGAACATCAAGATCGTCACCACGCCATCATGCTGACGGAACTCTTCCCCGACACTTTGCTGGATCGGAGTCCAGGGATCGTCATCGAGCTGAACGTGTGCCAAAACTCGGAGGTGCCATCGTTTCGGTGCTTGATCGGTCGGGCTGCGAAGACGTACGACTACATCAACCGCATTGTCATAACGCTTCCGCTGTCGGTCTACGAGGGTACGTAGACAACACTCTCCCCTCTCGTTGCTATGCATCACCATGTTCTTGCTTGTGCGTAGGAATTTTTTTGAAATTACTATGTTTCCCAACAATAACTCCTCTGGAAAAACATCTGGCTAATACTTTACTACAGGCACTTCCTCCTGAACAACTCCCATGAGGGTATTTGCTTGGCTCCTCATAGGCGCATGTCTAGATACATACTTGATCCTTTTTCCCTCCGGGGTGGTGAGACAAATTGATTTACTAGCACAGTCAATGCTTCCTCCATAGTTTGACATCCAGTCCATGCCTAATATCAGATCCAATCCTTCTGACTCCAAAATTATTAGGTCAGACGGGAAAACATGGCTACCAATGGTTTGGGGTATCTGGTCGCACCATCGTCTGGCCATATATTCTGCTCCAGGTGAACTTACTAATAGAGGGGTCCTAAGGGTTTGGGTTGGTAGTTTAAACTTATCCACGAATCCCCTTGATATGTATGAATGCGATGCACTAGTATCAAAAAAAACAAGGGCGGTAAAAGACTTAACAAAAAACTTACCGATAACTGCGTCTGGCTGCCCTTCAACCTCCTCCACGTTAACGTGGTTCAATTTTCCTTTGTTTAATGGATTAGGCTTCTTCCCAGCGCTCCCATTACCGTTTCCATTCTTTGCTTCAGAGCACTCCGTGGCATAGTGTCCAGTCTTCCCGCACTTGAAGCAAGTAATGTGACTTAGTCTCTCTTGGCGGGTGTGGCTTGATTGGAGCGGGTCTGATTGTTGCTTGTTCCGTTCCCAGTCCCATTCTTGGAACCATTGTGGTTATGCGAACTTCCTCCATTATGATTATGACCTCCATGGTTATGAACAAGTCGTCCCGAGTTCGGGGTTAGACAAGGCTTCGGCTGAGCTCCTGAGTTGTACCTTCCTTGTCCATACTTCCTTTTGTGGCTCTCAATTTGCTGCTGCTTCCCTTCAATCATAAGAGCCTTGTCTAACAACTCTTGGTAGTTGTTAAATGTTGCCACCATCAACTGCATGCTCATCTCATAGTTCAGCCCTTCCATAAACTTATCCTGCTTCACGGCATCTGTGGCCACATCGTCAGGGGCATAACGAGACAGCTTGCTAAATTCATCCACGTACTGCCCCACAGTGCGGTTCCCTTGGCGCAAGTTGTGAAAATCACGCTTCTTCATGCTCCTAGCTCCCGCTGAGACATGGGCGGTGTGGAATGCTTGCTGAAACTGATCCCATGTAACAGTGGCTATAGGATAGTCGACTAAGTAATTCTCCCAGCATGAGGCTGCTGGTCCATCCAACTGATGTGTGGCAAAACGCACCTTCTTAGCATCTGTACATCCTGCGGTGGTTAACTCCCTTCCAATCCTGCAGAGCCAATCATCTGCCACTATCGGCTCTGTGCTGCTGGAAAACACCGGTGACTGCAACCTCAGAAAGCGGGCTAGGTTGTCAACTGGTGGTGGGTTGTTGTTATTGTTGTTGCCTTGGTTCTGAACTAACAACTGCATTAGTGTATTCTGCTGTTGGATCGACCGAGTGAGCTCCGGTGGGAAAGTAAATCCAGGATCACGTCTCGGAAGCATCTGAGGGTTTCACTACAGGAAACAGGTAATTTGCCGTCTGTGGATCACAGACGGCAAAGACGTAAATCCAGACGGCAAAGAGTTTGCCGTCAGTAAGTAGACGGCAAAGTCAGACGGTAAGATTAATCGGCAAAGAATACTTTGCTGTCTGCTATTTTTCTGGAATACGGCAAAGATTTTGCCGTCAGTCTATATTGTTTGGTGTCAACGAGACCATCTAGACGGCAAAGAAAAGCAACCTAACAGACCCGCGCCCCTGACGGACGGCGTTAGTGTTTTGCCATCAGGCAAACTACTTCTTTGCCGTTAGGCTGAAACATCACAGACGGCAAAGCATTCTTTATTATTAAAAAAAATTAGACCAACAGTCTCGTCACCGCACGTCCACATCATCTCGTCCAAAGCTCGCCCGAGCAAATATTCTTGCCGCCCGTACGTATGGAGCAGAGGCTGCACGCGCCCGACAGCCAAGCTGCTCATGATGCCGACCTCACCGGAGAAGAGCTGTTGGTCGTGCCCGACCTCACCAGAGAGAAGTGTCGCTGCCGGAGGGAGGCCACGCCGGAGTGAGGAGGCGCTGGAAGGAGGAGGTCGGGCTGCTTGCCGGAGTGTGGAGGCACCGGAGTGAGGAGCCCGCACTGCTCGCCGGAATGAGGAGGCCGCGCCGCTCACTGGCCCACGCCGCGCCGCCCGCGCTGCTCGTCGGTGTGAGGAGGTGATGGAGGGAGGAACTCACGCCACCCACACTGCTCGCCGGAAGGAGGAAGCCGCGCTGCTCATCGGCCCGCGTCGTGCCGCCTGCGCTGTTCAGGCCGTCTGCGCCGTGCTGCTCGCTGGAGAGAGGAGGCGCTGGAGGGAGGAGACACCAGAGGGAGGAGGCTGCGCTTCCTGGAGTGAGGAGGCGCTAGGGAAGGAGCCACGCTACTCGCCGGCCTGTGCTGGGAGCGGGCGGCGGTGCGAGGCCTCCGGCGTGGGGCGCTGGGGAGCGGACGGCGGAGCAAGCCAGGAGGCCGACGGCGGCTTCCATGGCGACGAAGGATGGGGCCGGCTCGACGGGGATGGGGAACGGGGCCGACTCGACGGGGATGGGGAACCGGGCCGGCTCGAGCGAGGAGAGAGGACGGGGTAGTTGGAGGGGAGCGTGGCTGGGTGCCAGGGTGGCTGGCGGCGACCATGGCGGGGCGGTTGGGGAGTTACGAGAGAGAGATGCGTAAGAGATAGAGAGAGTTAGCGGGATAAGGGAGAGAGAACGTGGTGGGGTCGGCTGAGGGACAGAGAACGTGGGGAGAGAGAGAACGTGGTGGGGGCGTGGGAGAGAGATACAGCGTGGGGTGTGGATCGTGCCACCTCATCGATCCAGGGGATGGATCCGCGAGGTGTGTTTCTTCTTTGCCGTCTGCCATATTTACTACAGACGGCAAAGAGCTACTTTGCCGTCTGTAATAAAAATGGCAGACGGCAAAGTTATTTGTCGTATGCGGGTCTTATTACAGACAGTAAAGTAGCTCTTTGCCGTATGTAGTAAAAATCATAGACGGCAAACTTTTCTTTGTCGTCTGTAATAAAAACCGCACACGGCAAAGTTTTCTTTGCCGTCAGTTATTCTTTGCCGACAGCAGCTGACGGCAAAAGTGCTCTTTGCCGTCTACCCTGATGAAAAGCTGACGGCAAAGATGCTCACTGACGGCAAACTAGCTGTTTCCTGTAGTGTTTAGATGGAAGAGAATAGAATAGAATGAGGTCTAGTGAGAAAAACACTACCCATATGCACATAAGACAAACACAATCATATCACTCAATCAATCAAGCAAGGCATACAATCGATCTAACTATCGTTACAAAAGTGCTCGAACTATACTATATACATGGTGGAATACTACTACTGATGTGGTGGTCTACTAGAAATATTGATCGGTCGAAGACTCCATGATGTCTGCTCCAGCTTCGTCTTCATAGTCATCATCGCTATCATCGGGGTCCGTGTCGGTGTCGTCGATGATGATGTAGTCCTCAGAACGAATCTCCTTGGATTCATCATCTTCTCCTCCTAGCACGGGGTCTCCCATGAATACTCCTAGCTTCTTTTCCAGATCGTCATTCTTCTCCAGTAGTACGACGATTTCCTCCTCATAATCTTCGCGAGTAGCCTTGATTTCTTCCTCCAGTTCCGTGATCCTTGTCATTGTCTTCTTCAGATCTATCATGCCTGCGCACATCTGGTTCTCCTGGTGACTAATGTGCTGGTTTAACTCCTGGTTGAAAGCTTCGAATAATCTATCCTTCCTGGTGCTGATCATCTCCCATTGCTCATCTCGGCGCCCACAAATATGGTAGATAGTATCCTTAAGCTCCTTATGGTAAACTTCTCCAATACGTCCCATGGTGATGTGAGCTACCATACTCTTTCCTAGACACCAGGTTGGTGCATCAAAGGAAGACTCTATGGGTTTGGTGACTAGCGCGAATGCCCTTCCTGGAACTTGAACTTGAATCATCCATCGCTCCTCTTCTGGTAAAGTGGCGTTGTATGTCCCGGTGAAACTTGGTATTCCAATGTTCAGGTACTTAGTGACTTCCTCCAAAAGGTGCTTCTTCATCCGGTTGTGCAAACTTGTTCCTTGCGTCCGCCATCCTAAAGAGTAGAGAATGGAGAGGAGTCAGAAATGAGAAGAGAGTGGTGATCTAGGGCTTTAGCTTAGTGGTCATGTCCTACACTTAGCGTGTGCTCTGATACCATCTTCTAGCGACTCGACCTCAAATGGTCAAGTCTCTGTGCTTCAGTGTCATCCCTAGATCGGTAATGCTGACACACCAAGTACTCGAAGGATTTATAACAGAGTAGCAGTCACACACTTATTACATCGAATGTATCAAAAGATAACTTATTACAATAAATATGGCTTAAGGCCATCTAATACGATAACAGCCAAAGGCTTGGAAGATAAAGTGAGTCCATCAACTCCAACAGCATAGCTGAGCTGCACGGCAACGACTTAACGAACCTTACTCCTCGTCGGGAAAGTCTGCATCATAATACGTTGTAGCCCGAAAACAGGTTAGCACATGGAATATGCTGGCAATATAACACGATAGAGCAAGAACAAAAATAATGCTATCACTATATGCTTATTTGGCTGGTGGAAAGCTCTACAGTTAAAGTTTTTGGGAAAAGCGAATTTTTTCCTACAACAAAGGAATAGATTTTATTTAACTATCATGGTAGTTGAAACATCATAGAGAAGGTTCCTCCAACTCAATCCCAATTTAAAAAGTAATTATCAACCCAACAATATGAATTTAGAGAGATGACATACATATGATAATTCAAGTACTAGATAATCAAGATGTCCATAACCGGGGACACAACTAACCATGATTAGTTTGTACACTCTACAGAGGTTTGTGCACTTTTCCCCACAAGACTCGACCTACTCCATTGTATTTCTCGCACTACATGGTGTTTGAGAAATGGATGACCGAGACATAGTCTTTTAGAAGCATTAACTCTCTACTCCGAATAGACTATACCACCAACAACCCACTACCTGCTAGTCAACCTCTTCAAGAGCTTCACGCAACTTACTCAACTATGCTAGAGCCCATAATAGCTTGTGGCTGCACACGGAAGTTTCTAGCATGAAATATCTCAGTTCCCTTTGAGACTAGGTGGCGGACCTTAGGATTATCACACGGGTACTCTGGGATATCCTAGGACAACACTGGATTCTCCAGGTGCCCGACAAGCAATCCACCCAGATGTGTATTAAAGTTGCCACCTTAAGTTGAACCATTAATTAAAAATCTCACATCTGTCATGGTTTCACTCAAACCCAATCCACGTCTACGAGCATAGCATAGAAATATAAGCAATACGTAGAAGTAACTCCCAAGGGTTTGATAATAACAGGGCAATAGGTTCTATCTCATCAACTACTTCCCAATCCCACATGTTATCAAGTCCTAATCATGCAATGTTTGAGGGTTGAAACTAATGCATAAAAACTGGGTGATAAAGGGATATGATCAAAGTGTTACTTGCCTTGCTGATGATCCGCAAAACCTAGAGACTCGATGTAGCACGCTTCGCACTACAGGTACTCTATCGCAATCAAACAAGCATACAATAAGCAATCAAACAAGGGCACGAGTAAAACTAAAATAAGAAATCTAACCAGAAAGTTCAACTTAAGAACTCCGGTTTGCAAAAAGAATCAAATCAAACGGAGCAACGAAACTCAAACTGTGAAAGAAACAAGATCCGATTACTAATATGGACTAAAGTCAAATTTTACTGTATCAAAATCTTGTTCAAGTTGGTTAAACGGAAAGAGGGTTTTGAGACGAAACTCTAGGCGCTTGAATCGCCTGATTCGGATAAACGAGCGAAAAGTCATACTAAAACAAAAATCGGATCAGAAATCGCGATCGAAAATAATCGCGGAAAATCCGAGAAAAAGAAAAACTGTAGAACAGGCTAACAAACGAACGTTTGCTGTCTGCGGTTAAACGGTGAAAACCGTTCATTAAAACGAACGTAAAAACGGGCGTTCGCTAAATAACTAAACCAAAAATAAACCGAATCGGACCTAATAATAAAAAAACGGATCTAGGGTTTTGAAAAAAACCAAACGGTTTTGTCATGAAAACTGAGGCGGCTACCTCGTGTCCGGCGGCTCCGTCGAGGTCCGGCGACTCCGGCGCGGGTGGCGGCAGCGGCGGGTGGCTGGGGTTAGGGTTTCGGGGCGAGACGAGGCTGGGCTGGCTCGGGTGCGGCTTATAAGAGGGCCAGCCCGAGGTCTCCTGGCCGGGTACGGCCCGAAGTCGGTTTGACTTTTTTTCAATAATTCCGATGTGCAGAAAAAGAAAGAGAAGAAATACTAAACAGACTCTGAAAATTCCGAAATAAATTTTCCCCATCCTCTAAAAATAAGCTGGACAAGGTGAACATTTATTTGGGCCTAAAATGCAATTTTGAAAAACATATATATTCCCTAATTCAAATAAAATAGCGATAAAACTCCGAATACAAATCTTATTTGATTTTAATATTAAATCTTCGACATTTTCTATTTTGAGGAAGTCATTTTATCCTCTCTCTTTTATTTATATAAAAGAAATAGTCGAAGAGAAAATAATTAAAATCAAACGATCCTCTTTCCAAAATTCGAGAAAACTCGAATATGAAAATAATGAAATCCCCAACTCCCTCCGTAGGTCCTTGAGTTGCGTAGAATTTCTAGGATCAAGCCAAAAATGCAATAAAATATGATATGCAATGATGATCTAATGTATAGCATTACAAATTGAAAATTTGGGATGTTACAATTTTGAACTTGTCAAGTTGACTTTAAAGCACATCCAATTTGGATTCCTCGACGGAGTCGGTACCTTCATGCATATCAATCAAAGTATCCCAAATTTCCTTTGCATTCTCAAGATGGCTGATTTTGTTGAATTCTTCGGGGCACAGTGTGTGGAAGAGGATATCGCAAGCTTGAGCATTGTATTGCAGCATCTTCAACTCTTCCACAATAGCTTCACGGTTTGGTTCTTTCCCATCAAAGAATTCACCTTGCAAGCCAATACACACAATAGTCCAAACAACGGGGTTATGTCCAAGAATATGCATTTTCATCTTATGCTTCCAACTAGCAAAATTAGTACCATCAAAGTAAGGACCTCTATGGTGGTAATTTCCCTCACTAGACGCCATACTCTCCTAGGTTCTGAAACCAAGGCTGTGATCATCAAACACTATGGAAATCAAGGCAAATGGAGACCAAAGCTCTGATACCACTTGTAGGTTCAAAAGTATGTCTAGAGGGGGGTGACTAGACTACTAAACCAAATACAAATCTAGCCTTTTCCCAATTTTAAGTCTTGGCAGATTTTGGCAACTTAGCAGTAGTCAAGCAATCAACCTACACATGCAAGTCTAAGAGTATAGCAGCGGAATGTGAAACATTGCACATGAAGGTAAAGGGAGGAGTTTGGAGGGAGCAAACACAATGTAGACATGGAGATTTTTGGCGTGGTTCCGATAGGTGGTGCTATCGTACATCTACGTTGGTGGAGATTTCAACCCACGAAGGGTAACGGTTGCGTGAGTCCTGATGACCCACAAGTATAGGGGATCTATCGTAGTCCTTTCGATAAGTAAGAGTGTCAAACCCAACGAGGAGCAGAAGGAAATGATAAGCGGTTTTCAGCAAGGTATTCTCTGCAAGCACTGAAATTATCGGTAACAGATAGTTTTGTGATAAGGTAATTTGTAACGAGTAGCAAGTAATAAAAGTAAATAAAGTGCAGCAAGATGGCCCAATCCTTTTTGTAGCAAAGGACAAGCCTCGACAAACTCTTATATGATGTAAAGCGCTCCTGAGGACACATGGGAATTATCATCAAGCTAGTTTTCATCACGATCATATAAGCCATGATAACAATGATCTCCTATTTTAACAGACATAACAGGCATGCCCACGACAGGTCTATGATTATCTTTAGCACTAGGTTTAGCAATTCTAGCAGTCTCATCATAGAAGTAAATAACCTGCGCATCAATATTATCGGCCAAGAGAACTTTAACCACAGCAACATTAGGTTCAACTTTAACTTGCTCACGGGGTTTAGGTGTCTTAATATTACTTGTGTTGACCATAGTTGAAGCTTTAGCATGATTCTTTATTCTAACAGGGAAAGGTGGTTTCTCAACATAAGAAGTAGGAACAGTAGGATCATTATAGGTGATAGTCTTTTCTTCAACTTTAATAGGTGCAACTACTTTTACTTCAATGGGAGGATTATATTTAAACCACTTCTCCTTAGTGAGATCAACATGAGTAGCAAAAGATTCACAGAAAGAAGCTACTATCTCAGAGTCAAGTCCATATTTAGTGCTAAATTTATGGAAAACATCGGTATCCATAAAAGATTTAACACAATCAAACTTAGGTGTTATACCTGACTCCTTACCTTATTCGAGATCCCAATCTTTAGAGTTGCGTTTAATTCTCTCCAATAAATTCCATCTGTATTCAATAGTCTTCATCATAAAGGAACCAGTACAAGAAGTATCGAGCATGGAGCGATTGTTGTTAGAAAGCCGAGCATAAATTTTTTGAATAATCATTTCTCTTGAGAGCTCATGATTGGGGCATGAATATAACATTGACTTAAGCCTCCTTCAAGCTTGAGCGATGCTTTCTCCTTCGCGAGGCCAAAAATTATATATATAATTACGATCACGATGAACAAGATGCATAAGATAAAACTTCTGACGGAATTTCAATTTCAACCTGTAACATCCCAAATTTGCAATTTGGAATGTTATACACTAGATCATCATGCATATCATATTTTTCTTGCATTTTGGTTGATCCTAGAAATTTCACGCAACTCAAGGACCTTCGGAGAGAGTTGAAGATTTTGTTATTTTCATATTTTAGAGTTTTCTCGAATTGGAAAAGAGGATCATTTGATTTATATATTTCATATTCAATTATTTTCCTATATCAAAAATGAGAGAGGGAATAATATGACTTTCCCAAAATTTAGGAAAATGAAGATCTAATGGATAAATCAAATTTTGTTTTCCGGTGTTTTTATTCGCATTTTATTTGGATAGGGAAAAATGCGCGTTTTTGAAAATTGCATTTTAGGCCCGCAGAAAAGTTCATTTTGTTCGACTCATTTTTAGGAGTCGGGGAAAATTTACTTTAGATTTTTCGGAGTTCGTTTAGATTTCTTTCTGTGTTGTTCTGCGTGCGTAACCGATCTAAAAAAAAGAGCAGCGCCCGCCTTGGGCCAAGGCCCAGCCAGCAGGCCAGCCGGCCAGGCCCCAGCACCAGCCGTGCGCGCGCCAGGCACCAGGCGAGGCAGCCGCCGCCGTCGCTCGAGGCCGAGTCCCAGCGGGACTTAGGCCGGTTAGCCCCCCCTTTCCTTGTTTTGTTTTCCCTCTTTTGCTTGCCCCCTACCCCAAGTAATCCCCCCACCTATATAAATACACCCCAAACCCCTCCCTCTCCTCACATCAAAACCCCAAGCCTCTCCCCTCCTAAGCCGCAGCAAGCAGCAGCGCACAGCCCCAAGCCGCCGCCTAGCCGCGCCGCCCCGCGCCTAAGCCGCGCCGCCGCCGCCCTTAGCCGCCGCCGCCCGGAGCTCGCCTCCCGAGGTAGCCGCGCCTCTCTTTTTCTTCCCCGGTCCGGTTTTTCCTAAAAGAACCGTTCCATTTTCTCTCCGTTTCTTTTCTTTTTCTTCCGGTTTTTGTTTCGGTTTTCTTCCGAAACCCTAGATCGGTTTTCCGTTTTGCTTCGGTTTTCTTCTGAAACCCTAGATCGGTTTTCCGTTTCTTTTCGGTTTCTTTTCCGAAAACCCTAGATCGGTTTGCGTTCTTCTTTCGGACCGTTCATCTCAACGAACGTGATCACCGATTTTTCCCGGTTAACGAACGTCTGTTCGTTTAATCGTTCGTCTCTTTCTTTTTGTCGGAATTATTCCGCGATCGTGATCTCAGATCCGATCTTCGTTCTAGTCTTTCTTCTCGCTCGTTTATCGGAATCAGGTGATTCAAGCGCCTGGAGTTTCGTTTCGAAACCGCCGTTCCGTCTAATCAACTTAAACAAGTTTTTGCCCCGGTAAAATTTGACCTAGTTTCAACTTGCTAGAACCGAGTTGTTTTCTTCCGCCGTTTGTTTTCCGTTTCTTTGTTCGATTCGTTCTTTCTTTGCAACCGGAGTTCTTAAGTTGAACTTTCTGGTTCGTTCTCTTGTTCGAGTTTTACCTGTGCATTAGATGAGTACTTATTGTATGCTTGTTGTTTGTCTGTGATAGATCACCCGGATTGCGCCGCTTGTTACTTCGAAACCCTAGGTCTCGCGGATCATCAACAAGGCAAGTAACACTTTGATCATACCTTTTCTACAACCCATGTTTTATTGCATTAGATCAATCCTCACACATTGCATGATTAGGATCTAATTAAATTGTGGGATGGGAAGTAGATGAGGTAGTACCTATTACCTGTTTTATTATGAAACCTTTGGGAGTTACTTCTACGTTTGCTTATTATGCCATGCTATGCTAGTAGACGTGGATTGGGTGAGTGATATCCATGACAGATGTGAGTTGATAATTTTAATGGTTTATCTAAGGTGGCAACTTAAACACACATCTGGGTGGATTGAGGCACCTGATGTCTATCAGGACTTGCCTGTTTTTTTTGGACCACCACCCAGGCTCAAAGGGATCATAAGATCATTCATGCTAGTAACTTCCGTGTGCAGCCACAAGCCATTATGGGCTCTGGCATAGTTGACTAAGTTGTGCGAACTCTTACAGTGGTAGACTAGCAGATGTAGGGGATGTAGGTGTACCGGTCTACCCGATCGTAAGGTACTAGCGCTTTTGAAAGACTATGTCTCGGTCATCCGTCTTCTCAAACACCCTGCAGTGCGAGAAACCAAACGGAGGCGATCGAGTCTTGTGGGGAAAAGTGCGCAAACCTCTGCAGAGTGTACAAACTAATCATGATTAGCCGTGTCCCCGGTTATGGACAACTTGAGTATCTAGTACTTGAATATCATGTGAATCTCAACATGTTACTTCTAATTAATGTTGTTGGTTTTAATTGTTCACTTAATTGGGATCGGAATGCTGTCAACCATTCTCGATGTTTCACAACCACCATGATAGTTAAATAAACTTATTCCTTTGCAGTAGGGAAAAACTGGCTTTACGCAAAACTGTAACCATAGAGCTTTCCACCAGCCATATATGCATATAGTATAGCTGTTTCATTCCATTACTCTCTATGTGTTACATTGCCAGCATATTCCATGTGCTGACCCGTTTTCGGGCTGCAACTTCTCATGTTGCAGACTTTTCAGACGACGAGTAAGGTGCTTTTAGGTCGTGGTTCTATACTCAGTGATGCCGGTGGAGTTGATGGACCCATTTATCTTCCGAGACTTCCGCTGTTATCGATATTAGATGGCCTTAAGCCATATTTATTGTAATAAGTTCTCTTTGAGACAACGATGTAATAAGTGTGTGATTGCCACTCTGCTATAAATCCTTTGATGTACTGTGTGGTGTCAGCATTACTGATCCAGGGATGACACCCGAGCACAGTAGACTTGATCCATTCGGGTCGGGTCACCACACAACCATTTGTAGTCCCATGATACCATATCATCACATAGCCTATACCATTTCAATGCATCTCCCTTCAAAGATAAAGGCAAGCCCTTCTTCTTGATAACATCATCGGGCATACCTGCAAGCTTAAATAATCCACAAACTTCATCCACATAGATTAAGTGTAAGTCGGGACGCAATGTTCCAGTTTCTCTATCATACCCGAAGGAATTTCAAAGTAAACATTTTCATTTTCAGTAGGTTGAGTAGGTTGAGGAGAAACTACTTGCTCTACCGGTCGGGGTAAAGATATGCCGAACAAGCCCCTCAAAGGGTTACTTTCCATAGTAACAAGTGACAGTAAATTTCAGCACACTATATAAATGTTTTCCTTACAAAATTCCACCTACCAAAGGCGCTTCACTCCCCGGCAATGGCACCCGAAAAGAGTCTTGATGACACACAAGTATAGGGTATCTATCCTTAGTCCTTTCGATAAGTAAGAGTGTTGAACCCAACGAGGAGCAGAAGGAAATGATAAGCGGTTTTCAGCAAGGTATTCTCCGCAAGCGCTGAAATTATCGGTAACAAATAGTTTTGTGATAAGGTAATTGGTAACGAGTAGCAAGTAATAAAAGTGAATAAGGTGTAGCAAGATGGCCCAATACTTTTTGTAGAAAATGAAAAGCCTGGAGAAACTCTTATATGATGTAAAGCGCTCTTGAGGACACATGGGAATTATCCTCAAGCTAGTTTTCATAACGATCATATGATTCGCGTTCGGTACTTTGATAATTTGATATGTGGGTGGACCGGTGCTTGGATAATGTCCTTACTTGGAAAAGCATCCCACTTTTGATTAACCCCTATTGCAAGCATCCGCAACTACAACAGAAGTATTAAGGTAAACCTAACCATAGCATGAAACATATGGATCCAATCAGCCCCTTAAGAAGCAACGCATAAACTAGGGTTTAAGCTTCTGTCACTCTAGCAACCCATCATCTACTTATTACTTCCCAATGCCTCCCTCTAGGCCCAAACAATGGTGAAGTGTCGTGTAGTCGACGTTCACATGACACCACACTAGAGGGATGACAACATACATCTCATCAAAATATCGAACGAATACCAAATTCACATGCCTACTAATAGCTAGACTTCTCCTGTGTCCTCACGAACAAACGTAACTACTCACAAAGCATATTCATGTTCATAATCAGAGGGGTATTAATATGCATAATGGATCTGAACATATGATCTTCCACCTAGTAAACCAACTAGCATCAACTACAAGGAGTAATCAACACTAGTAGCAACCCACAGGTACCAATCTTAGGTTTGGATACAAAGATTGGATACAAGAGACGAACTAGGGTTTGAGATGAGATGGTGCTAGTGAAGATGTTGATGGAGATTGACCCCCTCCTGATGAGAGGATCCTTGGTGATGACGATGGTGATGATTTCCCCCTCCCGGAGAGAAGTTTCCCCGGCAGAACAGCTCCACCGGAGCCCCAGATTGGTTCCGCCAAGGTTCCGCCTCGTGGCAGCGGAGTCTCGTCCCGAAAGCTTGCTTATGATTTGTTTCCTCACGAAATACTCCATATAGCAGAAGATGGGCATCGGAGGGCCACCAGGGGGCCCACGAGGCAGGGGGCGCGCCCCCACCCTCGTGGCCAGGGTGTGGCCCCCCTCTGGAACTTCTTGCGCTCAGTATTTTTTATATATTCTGGAAATAGCTTCCGTAAAGTTTCAGGACTTCTAGAGCTGTGCAGAAAAGGTCTCTAATATTTGCTCCTTTTCCAGCCCTGAATCCCAGCTGCCGGCATTCTACCTCTTCATGTAAACCTTGTAAAATAAGAGAGAATAGGCAGAAGTATTGTGAAATAATGTGTAATAACATCCCATAATGCAATAAATATTGACATAAAATTATGATGCAAAATGGACGTATCAACTCCCCCAATCTTAGACCTCGCTTGTCCTCAAGAGAAAGTCGAAATCAAAAAATATGTCCACATGTTTAGAGATAGAGGTGTCGATAAAAATAAAATACGGACATGAGGGCATCATGATCATTCTTAGAACAACAACATATATATATTGTCATATGATCTCTTATGCTAAAGTAACAATTCAATCACAATTTCAAATATGAATCATAAACTTCATTGAGAACCAACAAACTCTAATCTCAGTCATTGAGGAAATTGCAATTTATCATAACATAGGAAAGAGTCAATATAAGAGCTTTTCAGCAAGTCCACATACTCAACCATCTTTTAGTCTTTCACAATTGCTAACACTCACGCAATATTTATTGGTATGAAGTTTTAATCGGACACAAAGAAAGATAGGGGCTTATAGTTTTGCCTCCCAACGTTTTACATCAAGGGTAATGTCAACAATAATAGTTCATGAAGACTCACATCCAATTAGCTATATATATCAGGATCTTTCCAACACATTGTGCTTGCCAAAGGATAAAATGTAAAAAGGAAAGGTAAAGATCACCATGACTCTGATGTAAGGTAGAAGATAAAGGTAAAAGATAGGCCCTTCGCAGAGGGAAGCAGAGGTTGTCATGCGCTTTTATGGTTGGATGCATGAAATCTTAATGCAAAAGAACGTCACTTTATATTGCCACTTTTGATATGTACCTTTATTATGCAGTCCGTCGCTTTTATTTCTTCCATATCACAAGATCGTATAAAGCTTGTTTTCTCCGCACTAATAAGTCATACATATTTAGAGAGCAATTTTTATTGCTTGCACCGATGACAACTTACTTGAAGGATCTTACTCAATCCATAGGTAGATATGGTGTACTCTCATGGCAAAACTAGGTTTAGGAATATTTGGAAGCACAAGTAGTATCTCTACTTGGTGCAAAGAAATTGGCCAGCGTGAGAGGGAAAGGAAAGCTCAACATGTTGGATGATCTCAGATGAAAGAAAACATAACCCGTTATGTTGTCTTCCTTGTCCAACGTCAACTCTTAGCATGTCATACTTTAATGAGTGCTCACAATCATAAAATATGTCCAAGATAGTATATTTATATGTGAACCTCTCTTTCTTTATAACTTCTTATTAATTGTAACAATGACCAAAACTATGTTTGTCAATTCTCAACAACTTTTATTCATCATACTCTTATATGTGAAGTCATTACTCTCCATAAGATCCATATGATCTCTTTGTTTCTTTCTTTATTCTTTCTCTTTTTATTTTATTCCCTCAAGATCATAGCAAAATAATCAAGCCCTTGACTCAACACTAATCTTTATTATATATAGCTTAGGGACTCGATTACATAGAAGGATCATAAAGCAAAAATCACGACTAGATCATACTAAAACTTTATTCTACCAGATCAAGATATTACCAAAAGGAACGAACTAAGAAAAACGGCAAAGATAAAAGTGATGGTGATACGATACCAGGGCACTCCCCCAAGCTTGGCAGTTGCCAAGGGGAGTACCCATACCCATGTGATTATGTCTCCTTCTTTGTTGGTGAACAAGGTGGAGTTGTTGATGATGGATAGTCGCACATCGAGCGTAAGAGGCCCTCCAATTTGCGGATAATGCACTTGAGTGCGATGATATGCTCCTTCAACAAAATATTTTCACGTGTGAGATACTTTTTATATATATGAGATAACTCAATCATCTTGAAAGCTTCGGTCTCAGTTGGGGTAAGAAGATTGTGATCAAGTTGAAGGATGTCTTCTACTGCCGAAACTTGGTCCTCTGTGGACTTCTTGATCCCCTCGTCCTTGTTGATCTCCATAGGTTCTTCCCTATTTAGTTCTATCTTCGTTAGCCAAGCATCGTTGTCACCATTGTTGGAGGAGGGGGCGACATGATGCCTGGCCTTGACAACCCTGACAGAAAACAACTCGAAACAAAGACAAGAGGTATTTGCGTGATACGATGGTGAAAACCTTCGGGAGATTATATAATGAATTTTTACCGACCAAAAGAAGTATCGTGCAAGAAAACAAGTCCGAAGAGCACACGAGGTGCCCACGAGGCAGGGGGCGTGCCCAGGAGGGTAGGGCGCGCCTCCCACCCTCGTGGGGGCCTCGTGTCCTTACCGATCTGCTTCTTATTTTCCTATTTTATTAAATATTCCAAAACGAATAAATATTGACATTAGAACTGTTTTGGAGACGGTTTACTTACCGTACCACATACCTATTCCTTTTCGGAGTCTAAAACATTCCGGAAAGTGTCCCTTATGTATTCCTCTGGGGTTACGGTTTCAATAATAGTAGTTTCAACATTTATGGGATTACCTGAGATATAGTGTTTGATTCTTTGACCGTTCACCACCCTCCAATTTGTGCCTTAGAAGTTGTTGATTTTTATGGCACCGGAACGATAGACCTCCTTGATAACGTAAGGACCTTCCCATTTAGAGAGAAGTTTTCCTGCAAAAAATCTTAAATGAGAGTTGTATAGCAACACATAATCACCTACATTGAACTCACGCTTTTGTATCCTTTTATAATGCCATCTTTTAACTTTTTCTTCAAACAGCTTGGCATTTACAAAAGCCTGGGTTCTCCATTCATCAAGTGAGCTAATGTCAAAAAGCCTCTTCTCACCAGCAAGTTAGAAGTCATAGTTGAGCTCTTTAATAGCCCAATATGCCTTATGTTCTAATTCAAGAGGTAAGTGACATGCTTTACCATAAACCATTTTATAAGGAGACATACCCATAGGATTTTTATATGCGGTTCTATAGGCCCATAATGAATCATCAAGTTTCTTGGACCAATTCTTTCTAGATCTATTAACAGCCTTTTGCAAAATTAATTTGAGCTCTCTCTTACTTAATTCTACTTGACCACTAGACTATGGGTGATATGGATATGCAATTCTATGATTAACATCATGCTCAGCAAGCATTTTATGAAAGGCACCATGAATAAAGTGTGAACCACCATCAGTCATTAAATATATAGGGACTCCAAACCTCGGAAAATAACTTCTTTAAGCATCTTAATAGAGGTGTTAGGATCATCACTACTAGTTGGAATAGCTTCTACCCACTTAGTAATGTAATAAACGGCAACTAAAATATGTGTATACCCATGAGAGGAAGGAAAAGGTCCCATATAATCAAAGACCCAAACATCAAATAATTCAATAAAAAGTGAATAATTCATAGGCATTTCTTGACGTCTACTAATATTACCAATTCTTTGACATTCATCACAAGACAAGACAAACTTACGGGCATCCTTAAAGAGAGTAGGCCAATAAAAACCGGATTGCAATACCTTGTGTGCAGTTCTATCTCCAGCATGGTGTCCTCCATAGGCTTCGGAGTGACACTTGCGTAGGATTTGTTCCTGTTCATGCACTACTAGGGAAAAGCCTATACACAGAATCTTACCAGCAGCGCGCTATAAAATCGGGCGCTGCTGCTAAGTAGCAGTAGCACGGGCTGTGGAAACTCGCTGCTGAAACAAGTTTATCAGTAGCGCGCGCACTCCAAGCGGCGCTACTGCTAAAATTCCCACGACGCCGCCGCGAGGCCAGTTATAGCAGCAGCACATTAAAATAGACAGCGCTACTGCTACGTAACATAGCAGCAGCGCATTCAGGCAATAATCGCTACTGCTAAATTAACTACAGATCTCACTAGCCTCATCCACAGATCACACTCACACACACTCACGGTCTCCTCCTCACCCTCCGCGCCGCCGGTCCTCCCCCGTCGCCCCTCCCCCGATCTGCGCCGCTGTCGCCTCATCCTCCTTGCTGGACTCGGTACCGGCCTCCTCCTCCGTCCTCCCTCCACTTGCCGCTGGCCGCCCCCTCCTCGCTCCGCCTTCCTCCTCGATCTGTCCTCCCTCCACTCGCCGCCGGCCGGTCCCTCCTCGCTCCGCCCTCCTCCTCCGTCCTACTATCTTCTCCCTCATCGAGTCGCCCCTCCTTGTCCCTCCTCCCTGATACATTTTGATTTAGTAGGCTTTCATATGTAAGATTTTGATTTAGTTGATTTAGTATGCTAGTGGATTTAGTATGCTAGTTGATTTAGTATGCTAGTTGATTTAGTCGATTTAGTTGATATGATTCAGTTGATTTAGTAGGCTAGTTGATTTAGAACATTTTGATTTAGTTTATTTAGTAGGCTAGTTGATTTAGTTGATTTAGAAGGCTAGTTGATATAGAACATTTTGATTTAGTTGATTTAGTAAAATGGCACCACCACCAGCACCACTATGTCAACTGTGCAAGTCAAGGTGCGCCAGCAGCCTTGCAACTGACAAGCTGCTCGACATCACTTCCATCCGAGTTTTCGTCATGCGACGGTAAGAAATTAGATGAAATGTAACAACTATTTTATTTTTAGTGTTGGCATTACTGCATTGTGTCATTTTGCTTTTCTTACACAGATCGCCCCATGCAATGTGAGGTTGAAATTCAACAAGCTGACAGGAGACATTGTGACATTTGAGGCTCCTGGGGGGCCGTACACTATGGAGGTCGAGAAAGGACGCAATATGTCGCAGATTGGAGGAGATGGATGGGCCCGTTTCCTCGCTCGCATGTGTCTTACTAGTGGTGAGTTGATCAGATTCTCCTTCAGAGCAGAAAGACCCAAGCTGGTTGTCATTTATATCAACCTGGTGGAAGATGATGAAGATGACGAAGATGATGAAGATAATGAGGACCGACTCAATGAAGATGATGAGAACCCACTTCATGAAGCCATCATAGCTCAAAGAATGAGGCTGAGCGAGGAGGAGGTGTGCAACCTATGGGACATAATTCCGCCACGTGATGACTTTGTCGGGGTGCCATTCGTGACCCGCCTGACAAGTACCATGGTAGATCGGCATGAAATGGTATGTTATACGTACTGCATGTAGTAATTTGATGATATATAAATGCTGTATTGTTATACTTACAAATCTAGTCGATGATATACTTTAGTGTAGAGTCTGATCACATGCTTAGGCTATTTATTAATTGATATGTTTTTCTTATTCAGAGATTGCCAAAGAACCTATCTGTGAGTTGTGGTATCGAGCCTGATGAAGAAGGCTCAGTTGGACTACACCTTACCGCAAGGGGCTCCGTCACCACATGTACTTACCGCATGGGCACAGATGGTCGCACACACTTGAACTTGGTTGGGTGGAAGAGATTCCTCGTTGGCAAGAATCTTCATGCTGGACAGGCCATCCTAATTACTATCAGGAACACCCACCGCCCAGGCTTGAGGATGATGATCGTCGTCGATATCATCTAGAACTACATATGTGTATGTGGCTATATCATCTAGAACTACATATGATGATCGTCGTCGATATCATGTAGAACTACGTATGATGATCATCGTCGATATCATCTAGAACTAAATATGATGATTGTCGTCGATGTCACCTTGTACTGCTTGAGGATATGCATGTTGAGTATATATGAAATTGTTATCTAGTACTCCCTCGGTTCCAAATTACTCGTCATGGTTTGAGTTCAAATTTGAACTAAAACCATGACGAGTAATTTTGAACCAAGGGAGTACTACCTAGTACCTATAATGCTTTATGAAATTGATATCTAGTAGTACCTAGTATCTGGAAATTGTAGTTTATCGAAGCCGGAATGGGGAAATGGTGAAAGATATAACAGTAGCGCTGGACCGGCAAATCGCTACAGCTAAGTAATAGCAGCGCGTTCCTGAAAAGCGCTGCTGCTATAGTTAATAGTCGTAGCGCGGGTACAGGTAGCGCTACTACTAAGAGTTAGCTGTAGCGCCTTATTGGTAGCGTGGGTACCCGCGCTGCTGATAAGCCTAAAACCCGCGCTGCTGCTAGCCTTTTCCCTAGTAGTGATGCTCAGGTACACAACGTTTGATAATACAATCTACTCCTTCTTTATAAAGATGTGGGTCATCCCAAAAGTAATGTCTCAAATCATAGAAGAACTTTTTCTTTTGCTAGTATGTGAAACTAGGTGGTATAAATTTAGCAACAATATAATTAGCATAATCAGCATACCATGGAGCAGTACGAGAAGCATTTATGACATTAATTTGTTCATCAGGAAAGCTATCATCAATAGGTAGTGGGTCATCAAGAACATTTTCTAACCTAGACAAGTTGTCTGCAACGGGGTTCTCAGCTCCCTTTCTATCAATAATATGCAAATCAAATTCTTGTAGCAGGAGAACCCATCTAATAAGTCTAGGTTTAGCATCTTTCTTTTCCATAACGTATTTAATAGCAGCATGATCAGTGTGAATAGTTACTTTAGAATCAACAATATAAGGTCTGAACTTATCACCAGCAAATACAACTGCTAAGAACTCCTTTTCAGTGGTAGAATAATTTCTCTGGGCATTGTCTAGAGTTTTACTAGCATATTGAATAACATTTAACTTCTTATCAACTCTTTGCCCTAGAACAGCACCTACAGCATAATCACTAGCATCACACATAATTTCAAAGGGTAAATTCCAATCAGGTGGCTAAACAATAGGTGCAGAAATCAATGCTTTCTTAAGTATTTCAAATGCTTCTACACAATCATCATCAAAGACAAAAGGAATATCTTTTTGTAACAGATTAGTCAGAGGCCGAGAATTTTTTGAGAAGTCCTTAATGAACATCCTATAAAAACCGGCGTGACCGAGGAAGCTTCTTATACCTTTAATGTCCTTGGGACACGGCATCTTTTCAATAGCATCAACTTTAGCTTTATCAACTTCAATGCCTCTTTCACAAATTTTATGCCCCAAGACAATACCTTCATTAACCATAAAGTGGTACTTCTCCCAATTCAAGACAAGATTAGTTTCTTCACATCTCTACAAAACTCGATAACCCATACGGAGGTCAAGCTTGGAGAATACTTGAGCACCTTTAAGTTGCTCGAAAAGCTCATTGATGTTGGGAAGTGGGTACTTGTTCTTTATTGTTTTCTTGGTCAATGGGCGGTAGTCGACACAAAGTCGGTCCGTGCCATCCTTCTTCTGGACAAAAAGAACACCACAACCCCATGGAGATGAACTCGGTCTGATCAGACCCAGACGCTCTTGTTCATCGAGCTGTTTCTTCAACTCCTTCAATTCCTTTGGTCCAAGCTTGTAAGGGCGTTTGCAAACAGGTTCCATGCCAGGCTCAAGATCGACGACGAATTCAACTGGCCGGTGAGGAGGCATTCCTGGAAGCTCTTCTGGAAAGACGTCCTGATATTCACAAACGACTGGAATCTGAGAGATGGCATTCAACTCGCCCTTCTCATTGAGAGAAAACAGCCGAATGGTTTCATCTCGAGTGGCATAGATGATCACTTCCTCAGAAGAGCGTGTCAATTGAATTTCTCTGGCAGCACAATCAAGCATAGCCTTGTGCTTAGAAAGCCAGTCCATGCCGAGAATTAGATCAATATCTGTGTCACCAAGAACAATTGGATAGGATAGAAATTTATAGTCTCCAAACTGGACAGAGACATTGGGAGGAACCAAACTAGAAGTCATAAGTTTTCCCAGAGAAACAACTTGCATGACTTTGGACAAAACCTCTGTGTCAACATTGTGCTCCGATGCAAATGGGAATGACATGAAAGAATGCGATGCACCAGTATCAAAAAGAACTTTTGTAGGAATAGAGTTAACTGGAAGGTTACCCATGATCACTTCTGAAGAGTCCTTTGCCTGAGCTGTGTTCATCATGTTGACCTTGACGTGCTTGGGATTATGCTTGACCACTGCATTGCTGGCAGATCTCATTGGAGGAGGAGGCGGAAGGCGCCTTTGAATTAAGCATTTGTTTGCATAGTGCCCTTTCTACTGACACTCGTTGCAAGTAACCTCTGAGAGCGGACGGTGATAAGGAGCACATGACCTTCCAGCATGAGACGGAGCTTTATTCTGATTGCCTGGGTTGGGTGGGTGGGAAGATCCATTGCCACCTTTACTCTTCTGCTGGTAAGGCTGACAGAACGGAGGAGGAGGAGGAGGCAACCGGAACTTCTGTTGCTTAGCTGCCACTTGAGTTGAAGACGAAGATGGAGTTGCTTCCCTGACTCTCTTCTTCGAAGCATCGCACTTGAGCTGAGCGGCCTCTTGCTTTAGTGCCATGTTGTAGAATTCATCATACTTGGTTGGCTCAAAAAGCACGACAGCTAATTGCAGATCTTCCCTGAGGCCACCTCTGAATTGATAAATCATGCTCTTCTCATCAGGGACGTCTTGTTTGGCGAAGCGAGCGAGCCTCTGAAATAGGATGTTGTATTGGTAAACAGACATGCTGCATTGCTTGAGATTGCGGAACTCCTCGCCCTTACTCTCAGCAACACTTTGGGGAATGTGGTGAGCTTTGAAGTCTCGGTGGAAATCATCCTAGGTAATCACACGACCTCCTCTAGAATCTTTGTACTACCACTCAGCAGCTTGGTCTTTGTGTTGAAACGAAGCAAACTTGACAAAGTCCTCAGGCCTGACATTGCTACACTCAAAATTTTGCAGATATCCACGAGCCAATCATCGGCGTCTGTGGCCTCGACACAGTTACTGAAGGACTTGAGCTGGTTTGCGAGGAACTGATTGAGGGTAGCAAACTGAGCTTCATTGTTGTCTTGGGCTTGATTTCCTTGGTTGCGCTCTTGCAAGAGCCGCAAAAGCATCCGAGTGTTGGCGTTGGTGGCGGCCATGACAGCTTGCCATGCCTCCGGAGGTGGAGGTGGTGGCGGAGGTTCCGGATTCTGACGCGTTGGAGGAGCCATCCTGAAGAGGTTGACATCCGTTAGCAGCTTGAAAGACATATGTTCAAGCTGAATCAATGGATCGAAATTGTAACATGTAGCCTTAACATTCGAACAAGAATGAACGAATGAATTCCAAAGTAAATCATCACACTTCCATTAAGTTGAGAAGCAAGTTAGATAAAGGTAGATGAATAAAACAACAAGGTATGGATATGAACAAATAATTGGTAAGGATTACCCAATCACAAACCTAATATCTGCGGGAAGAAATACTAGAGCTACATGAATTCCCACCTATGGAACTCCCGAAACTTTCTGGTTATGCAATCAGGTGTTGGGGATACAGGGGAAGCATAATATCTCACCCAAAACTAGCAAATCCTACATCCAGCTGTATCCATCCTTCAACACATAACCAAGAAACCTTCGGAAATCATTTACCTCAACCTTCGAAAAGCATCCGTTATACGAGTTATGGCAATACTCCCGAACTCCCGCCCAGTACTGGGTGGCGTCAAGGTTATCTCACCAACAACTGCATAAAAGAGATTTTCAATGTCAGTGAACTCAAGTATTCCAGAACTGCAATGATAAAATTGTGACGACAACACCTCGGAGCTCAACTCTCTGGGACACTGCCACAACCCCTAAATGTCAGGAGGCACCAAGAACAATGTTCTTGTCACAAAACCATCGAAACGATTCCAAGATACCCGCGTGATCCCAAAAAAAATTCGTGAAATTTGAGAAGAGAAGAGTCAAAACTCTACGTCTGGAGGCCTCACCAGAGCGACGAAGGGACTGAGGAGTAAAAGAATCCTACTCTCCGATATATATAATCCTATAAGACACAAAACATTTTTCTAGACTCAACAATGTCAGCGATTCGATCAAGCAGGGGGCTCCTAAGTCGGCGAAGGCTCTGATTAGCAACTTGTAACACCCACGATGCGGCTATAACTCCCACGTGTCGGAGCACGACTTAGAGGCATAACTACACGGTAGGCATGTCGCAAGAGGGGTAATCTTTACACATCCCATGTACTGGATAAGAAAGAGATAAAGAGTCGGCTTACAATCTCCACTTCACAAAATATATAAATATATCATACATCATCCAGAATACAATCAAGGTCCGACTATGGAACCAACATAAATAAAGACAACCCCAAATGCTAGATCCCCGATCGACCCAACTGGGCTCCTCTATTGATCATTCGGAAAAGACACATTGTAATGGCCCGAATCCTCGTCGAACTCCCACTTGAGTTCGGTAGCGCCCCTGCACTGGCATCATCGGCACCTGGATCTTTTTGGAAGTATCTGTGAGTCATGGGGACTCAGCAATCTCACACCCTCGCGGTCAAGACTATTTAAGCTTATGGGTAGGAAAGGGTAGTGAGGTGGAGCTGCAGCAAGCACTAGCATATATGGTGCCTAACTTACGCAAAAGAGAGCGAGAAGAGAGGCAAAGCACGGTCAAGAAAATAATAACAATCAAGAAGTCATCCTGAGGCTACTTACGTTCAAGCATAACACGAGACCGTGTTCTCTTCCCAGACTCCGCTGCAAAGAGACCATCACGGCAACACACACGGTTGATTCATTTTAATTAAGTTAAGTTCAAGTTCTCTACAACCCGACATTAACAAATTCCCATCTGCCCATAACAGCAGGCACGACTTTCGAAAGTTCAAAATCCTGCAGGGGTGTCCCAACTTAGCCCATCACAAGCTCTCGTGGTCAACGAAGGATATTCCTTCTCGCAGGAAGACCCGATCAGTCTCGGAATCCCGGTTACAAGACATTCAATGGTAAAACAAGACCAGCAAAGCCGCCCGATGTGCCGACAAATCCCGATAGGAGTCGCACGTATCTCGTTCTCAAGGCACACCGGATGAGACATCCTACGAGAAAACCAAACCTCAAGTTGCCCCGAGGTGGCCCCGTAGTCTACTCGGTTCAGACCAACACTCAGAGGAGCACTGGCCCGGGGGGTTTAAAATAAGATGACCCTTGAGTCTGCATAACCCAAGGGAAAGGTTATATGGTGGTAGGTAGGCAAATGGTAAAACCAAGGTTGGGCCTTGCTGGAGGAGTTTTATTCAAGGCGAACTATCAAGGGGTTCCCATAACACCCAACCACGTAAGGAACGCAAAAACAAGGAACATAACACCGGTATGACGGAAACTAGGGCGGCAAGAGTGGAACAAAACACCAGGCATAAGGCTGAGCGTTACACCCTTTACCAAGTATATAGATGCATTAAATTAAACAAGATATAATAATGATATCCCAACAATATCCATGTTCCAACATGGAACAAACTTCATCTCCACCTGCAACTAGCAATGCCATAAGAGGGGCTGAGCAAAGCGGTAACATAGCCAAACAACGGTTTGCTAGGAAAGGTCGGTTAGAGGCTTGACATGGAAATATGGGAGACATAATATAGATAGTGGTAGGTATCGCGGCATAGCAATAGAGCGAACAACTAGCAAGCAAAGATAGAAGTGATTTCGAGGGTATGGTCATCTTGCCTGCAAAATTCTCAGAGTTGACGAAAGCTTGATCCTTGTAACATACTCAACAGGTTCCTCGATCACGTACTCGTCTCCCGGATCTACCCAAAACAAGAACACAAGCAAAAGGACCAACAATCAATCATGGTGTAATGCGCAAGCAACATGATGCAAAACATGGCATGATATGCAAGATGTGTTATGCAATGCATATGCGTGCTTTGGAAGGATAAAGCAGAACAAGGCATCAACTTGGCGAACCAAGTGTGCCGCTGGAAAGATGAGATGATTTCGGTCGAAATCGATATAAAGATAGCCGGAATCGGATGCACTGTTTGCAAATGGCAAGCAAAACAAGAATGGCACAATTCTGCGATTAACAGGATGATGCCATCTAGAATGCAACAAGAAACTAAGCTACTGCACTCCAACATAGCGACAAAGTACATGGCAGCGATCTACTCAAGATGCTTAACAAAATATGAACACTGAGCTATGTCTAAATCACACAAGGGCGGGTTCAAACAACCATGGCAAAAGTGCAAAATATATCAGCATCACAGACTTTGTGAAAATACTAACATGCCAGGAATAACATCAGCAAGCAATGTTTAGATCAAGCTAACAACATTCTACAGGAACAGATCATAGCAAACAGTTGCACGGCATGAATCTACTCAAAGCATAGAAAAAAAGTCCCTTACTGACCATGAGCCAAAAAGGCACAGAAGATATGATGGTACCCATGTAAACATAGCAAGTTTCGTTAACAGACTGAGACTTAGCAGAAAACTGGGCATGGCATAAACAGAATTATGAAGGCATCTTTGCGAGCTCGATTCACTCAACACAAGGCATTGCATGACAAGATAAGCATAACATCAGCAAGAAGACATGTCCATGAAGCTAACTATGGCAAGAACAAGTTTATAGCATGCTTGGATCAACTACAACAACCATGGCAAAATTGATTAACATGTAAACAATCTGCCAGGAACATTTTGTAGCAAAAGTAGAGCAAGATTAACTCATGCTAGGGCACTCCATAATTGCAAACAGGGGCATGGATGGATAGAGCATAACCATATGTCCAAATCATCCTTAGTGAAGCAACTCAAATAAAGCATGTATCTCACTGTAGCAACCTGGTTACATGGCATCAAAATAACAACAGACAAAAGACTTGGCCAAAATCCTGAGATCCTGAAAATAGCAATAACACGAAGGCTACTTTGCATGCTTGTGCTAGTCACCACAAAGATCACAAAAATAAATGGCAAGCACCCCTGTAAATATGGCATGGCATAGATCAAAATACATGTAGAGCTCATGCCCATATGCAGCGCACAACAAATGTGGTAAAAATGACAAATGATCATACTCTGATAAGAATCATCACCTAACAATTCATAGCACTCTTGCACACTGATTTGGGCATCAAGATGAACTCAAACAAGCATGTCACAATGGAACAAAATGAATAGCACATCATGATGAACATTTTGATATATGGCACGCACAAAACGGAACATCACACAAGAAGTTATGGAACGTCGAATAGGGCTCCGGAATGTAAAATCTCAGGGACTTAGAATATTTTTGGGGTCAACCTTAGGGTTTCCAGATTTGGGGCGGTGCGGTTCCCAATGTACGCCAAAGACGCGGAAGAAGGCGGCCGGAGTTGACGAGGAGCTCGCCGGAGTGATGGAGAAGGACGGGGGCTGGCCGGAGTTGCTTGGGGAAGCCGGATCTGGTCGCCGGAGTCTGGAGCGGCGCGGAGGCGGTGGTCGGGCACGGTGGCGGCGCGGGGGCGAGGCGGCGGTGGCGTGCTGGCGGGCGGGGACGCGGCGGCGCGAGCGCGTGGGGAGGCGCACGGGCGCGGAGCGACAGAGGCGGGCGGCGGTGTGGCGATAGGTGGTGGGCACTGATTGGACGAGCAGCGGCGGATGAACTTGTCCGACGCCGGTGGTCATGTCCGGTGCGGAGGGAGAGGTGGAACTAGGGTTTGGACCCGGATTTTGGACGGGGAGGACATATTTATACCTAGAAGGAGGTGGGAGTGTCCAAATGAGGTGTAGTTTTCGACCACATGATCGTGATCCGACGACAGCGGACATGGGAGTGGCTTGGAAGGGTTATTGGGACGTTTTGGAGGGGTGTTGGGCTGCAACACACACGAGGCCTTTGCGGTTCCCCGATTAACCGTTGGAGTATCAAACGGACTTCAAATGACACGAAACAAGACAGGCGGTGTCCCGGTGGTGTACCAAGGCCAGTTGGAAAATCTCGATCCATTCCGAGAACGTTTAACACTTGCACACGAAAAGAGACAAAAGGGGACACCGGTGCATGTAGGAGTGTCGAATCGCGAAACGGACAATGGGGAAAAAGCTCGGATGCATGAGATGAACATGTATGCAAATGAGATGCACATGATGACATGATATGAAATGCATGACATGAACAAAATGTAAAGAGAAGACAAAACCCAACCACAAAGGGAATCTCATAACTTAAAGCCTGAAATGGCAGGAGTCGGAGTACAAATATGGCAAGTTACATCCGGGGTGTTACAACACTCCACCACTACGAAAGGATCTCGTCCCGAGATCTAGGACTAAAAGAAGTCCGGATATTCGGAACGAAGTGGTCCTCGCATTCCTAGGTGGATTCTCGATCGGAATGATGTGTCCACTTCACTTTCAGGAATTTGATAGACTTGTTGCGAGTCTTGCGTTCTGTTTCTTCAAGAATAGCAACGGGATGCTCATGTTAAGACAGGTCTTGTTGGAGATTATTCTCTTCGAAGTTGATGGTGCGGTCAGGAGTCTTGAAGCACTTGCGAAGCTGTGACACGTGAAACACATCGTGCACATTTGCAAAGTTGGACGGAAGCTCAACTTGATAGGCGAGGTCGCCTCTTTTTCCAATATTCTTAAAAGGACCCATGTATCTAGGGGCAAGCTTCCCTTTGATACCGAAGCGACAAGTACCTTTCATTGGAGAGACGTGGAGGTAGACATGGTCTCCGATCTCGAAAGCCAAGTCACGATGCTTGCTATCATAGTAACTATTCTAGCGCGATTGCGCGGCTTTGAGACTTTCACGGATGACTTTACACATTTCTTCAGCCTCTGTGATCAAGTCATTGCCAAGAAGTTGGCGTTCACTAGTCTCTGAGCAATTAAGAGGAGTACGGCACTTTCTGCCATAGAGAATCTCGAATGGGGCCTTGCCCGAACTCGCTTGAAAACTGTCGTTGTAGGAGAACTCGGCATACGGAAGACAATCTTCCCACTTCATACCGAAGGAAATGACACAAGCCTGAGCATATCTTCAAGAATTTGATTGACTCACTTGACTTGGCCACTAGTTTGAGGATGGAAGGCTGTGCTGAAGCGAATGTTGGTGCCCATGGCCTTCTGAAAGGAGTCCCAGAACTTAGAAGTGAAGATGCTTCCACGATCTAAAGATTTCAATTGCGGAATGCCGTGCAAGGAGACAATCCTGGAGGTGTATAGCTCTGCCAACTGAGCTACTGTGATAGATTCTTTGATTGGAAGAAAATGAGCCACTTTAGTAAGCTTGTCGATGACAACAAAGATAGCATCATTTCCACGTTTGGACTTGGGAAATCTAGTTACGAAGTCCATCTCAATATGGTAAAACTTCCATTCTAGAATAGCAAGAGGTTGGAGGAGACCAGCTGGTCATTAGTGTTCTGCTTTCACCCTTCTGCCGACATCACATTCATTCACGAACTGAGCAATTTCTCACTTCATTCGAGTCCACCAATACCACTGCTTGAGGTCATGGTACATCTTTGTATTACCAGGATGAATGGATAGAAGGGAATTCTGTTCCTCATTCATAATGACTTTACGTAGATCACCCTTAGGAACTACAATTCGATCCTCGAAGAAAAGAGTATCTTTGTCATCAAGGCGATAGCACTTGTACTTGGGTTGGCTCTTGGCAATCCCATTCTTCACCTTCTTCACCATGGCATCAAGAATTTGTGCCTCACGAATTTGATCTTCCAAAGTAGGAGAGACTTGGAGATTGGCAAGAAAGCCTTGAGGAACAACTTGGAGACTTAGTTTGCGGAAAGCTTCACAAAGGTCCGGTTGGAAGGGCTTGAGAATTAAGCTGTTGTAGTAAGCCTTCCTGCTCAACTCGTCTGCAATGACATTGGCCTTGCCTGGAGTATATTCGATACTTGGATTATACTCTTGAATCATTTCGACCCAACGAGTCTGCCTGAGGTTGAGTTTGGGCTGAGTGAAGATGTACGTGAGGCTATTATGATCAGTGGAGATGTCCACTTTCCTTCCCAACAAGAGATGTCTCCATGTTAACAGAGCATGGACAACTGCCGCCAACTCGACGTCGTGAGTGGGGTAGTTCTTTTCGTTGGGCTTCAACTAGCGAGAGGTATAGGCCACAACTTTCTTCACTTGCATTAACACATCACCGAGACCTTGTAAGAAGGCATCACAGAAAACTTCGAATGGTTTGGATTCATCAGGAGGAGTCAAAACAGGAGCTGTGATTAACTTCTCTTTGAGGGTGTTGAAAGCAATGTCACACTCAGGCGTCCAGACATACTTGACATGCTTCTCGAGGAGGTTGGAAAGCGGCTTTGCAATCTTAGAGAAATTATCAACGAATCTTCGACAATAGCTTGAAAGCCCAAGGAAACTGTGGAGCTGCTTGGCATTCTGAGGCGGTTCCCATTTCACAATTGTAGACACCTTCTCAGGATTAATAGCAATGCCCTTGGCGGAGATGATATGGCCAAGGTAGAGAACCTCATCGAGCCAAAACCCACACTTTGAAAACTTCGCATAGAATTGATGTTCTCTGAGTTTGTCGAGAACCAATCTGAAATGCTTGGCATGATCCTCCTTGTTCTTGGAAAAGTCCAAAATATCATCGAGATACACCAAGACGAAATCATTTGTGTAAGGGTTGAAGATGAAGTTCATCATGCAAGAGAACGTTGGAGGAGCATTGACAAGGCCGAAAGACATGACAGTATATTCATAAGAACCATAGCTTGTTCTGAACGCTGTCTTGGGGATATCTTGTTCACGAATGCCAATCTGATGATAACCCATACGGGGGTCAAGCTTGGAGAATACTTGAGCACCTTTAAGTTGCTCGAAAATCTCATTGATGTTGGGAAGTGAATACTTGTTCTTTATTGTTTTCTTGTTCAATCGGCGGTAGTCGACACAAAGTCGGTCCGTGCCATCCGTCTTCTGGACAAAAAGAACACCACAACCCCATGGAGATGAACTCGGTCTGATCAGACCCAGACGCTCTTGTTCATCGAGCCGTTTCTTCAACTCCTTAAATTCCTTTGGTCCAACCTTGTAAGGGCGTTTGCAAACAGGTTCCGTGCCAGGCTCAAGATCGATGATGAATTCAACTGGCCGGTGGGGATGCATTCCCAGAAGCTCTTCTGGAAAGACGTCTTGATATTCACAAACGACTGGAATCGGAGAGATGGCATTCAACTCGCCCTTCTCATTGAGAGAAAACAATCGAATGGTTTAATCCCTTGCGGCATAGACGATCACTTCCTCAGAAGAGTGTGTCAATTGAATTTCTCTGGCAGCACAATCAAGCATAGCCTTGTGCTTAGAAAGCTAGTCCATGCCGAGAATTAGATCAATATCCTAGTCACCAAGAACAATTGGAGAGGACAGAAATTTATATTCTCCAAACTGGACAGAGACATTGGGAGCAACCAAACCAGAAGTCATATGTTTTCCCGGAGAAACAACTTGCATGACTTTGGACAAAACCTCTGTGTCAACATTGTGCTCCGATGCAAATGGGAATGACATGAAATAATGCGATGCACCAGTATCAAAAAGAACTTTTGCAGGAATAGAGTTAACTGGAAGGTTACCCATGATCACTTCTGAAGAGTCCTTTGCCTGAGCTATGTTCATCATGTTGACCTTGACGTGCTTGGGATTATGCTAGACCACTGCATTGATGGCAGATTTCATAGGAGGAGGAGGCGGAAGGCGCCTTTGATTGAAGCATTTGTTTGCATAGTGTCGTTTCTGCTGACACTCGTTGCAAGTAACCTCTGAGAGCGGACGGTGATAAGGAGCACTTGACCTTGGAGCATGAGACGGAGCTTTATTCTGATATCCTGGGTTGGGTGGGTGGGAAGATCCATTGCCACCTTTACTCTTCTGCTGGTAAGGCTGACGGAACGGAGGAGGAGGAGGCAACCAGAACTTCTGTTGCTTAGCTGCCACTTCAGTTGAAGAAGAAGATGGAGTTGCATCCCTGACTCTCTTCTTAGAAGCATCGCACTTGAGCTGAGCGACCTCTTGCTTTAGCGCCATGTTGTAGAATTCATCATACTTGGTTGGCTCAAAAAGCACGAGAGCTAATTGTAGATCTTCCCTGAGGCCACCTCTGAATTGATAAATCATGCTCTTCTCATCAGGGACGTCTTGTTTGGCGAAGCGAGCGAGCCTCTGAAACAGGATGTTGTATTGGTAAACAGACATGTTGCCTTGCTTGAGATTGCGGAACTCCTCGCGCTTACACTCAGCAACACTTTGAGGAATGTGGTGAGCTTTGAAGTCTCGGTGGAAATCATCCGAGGTAATCACACGACCTCCTCTGGAATCTTTGTATTGTTGATACCACTCAGGAGCTTGTTCTTTGAGTTGAAACGAAGAAAACTTGACAAAGTCCTCAGGCCTGACATTGCTACACTCAAAATGTTTGCAGATATCCACGAGCCAATTGTCGGCATTTGTGGCCTCGACCCAGTTACTGAAGGACTTCGGCTGGTTTGCGAGGAACTGATTGAGGGTAGCAAACTGAGCTTGATTGTTGCCTTGGCCTTGATTTCCTTGGTTGCGCTCTTGCAAGAGCTACAAAAGCATCTGAGTGTTGGCATTGGTAGCGGCCATGACAGCTTGCCATGCCTCTGAAGGTGGAGGTGGTGGCGGAGGTTCCGGATTCTGACACGTTGGAGGAGCCATCCTGACGAGGTTGACATCCGTTAGCATCTTGAAAGACATATATTCAAGATGAATCAATGGATCGAAATTGCAACTTGTAGCCTTAACATTCTAACAAGAATGAACGAATGAATTCCAAAGTAAATCATCACACTTCCATTAAGTTGAGAAGCCAGTTAGATAAAGGTAGATGAATAAAACAACAAGGTACAGATATGAACAAATAATTGGTAAGGATTACCCAATCACAAAACAAATATCTGCGGGAAGAAATACTGGAGCTACATGAATTCCCACCTATGGAACTTCCGAAACTTTCTGGTTATGCAATCAGGTGTAGGGATACAGGGGAAGCATAATATCTCACCCAAAACTAGCAAATCCTACATCCAGCTGTATCCATCCTTCAACACATAACCAAGAAACCTTCGGAAGTCATTTACCTCAACCTTCGAAAAGCATCCATTATACGAGTTATGTCAATACTCCCAAACTCCCGCCCCAGTACTGGGTGGCGTCAAGGTTATCTCACCAACAACTGCATAAAATAGATTTTCAATGTCGGCGAACTTAGGTATTCCAGAACTGCAACAATAAAATTGTGACGACAACACCTCGGAGCTCAAATCCCCGGGACACTGCCACAACCCCTAAATGTCAGAAGGCACCAAGAACAATGTTCTCGTCACAAAGCCATCGAAACGATTCCAATATACCCGCATGATCCTAAAACAAATTCATGAAATTAGAGAAGAGAAGAGTCAAAACTCTACGTCAGGAGGCCTCACCACAGCGACCAAGGGACTGAGGAGTAAAAGAATCCTACTCTCTGATATATATAATCCTATAAGACTCAAAACATTTTTCTAGACTCAACAACATCGGTGATTCGATCAAGCAGGGGGCTCCTAAGTCGGGGAAGGCTCTGATTACCAACTTGTAACACCCACGATGCAGCTATAACTCCCACATGTCGGAGCACGACTTAGAGGCATAACCGCATGGTAGGCATGTCGCAAGAGGGGTAATCTTTACACATCCCATGTACTGCATAAGAAAGAGATAAAGAGTCGTCTTACAATCGCCACTTCCCACAATACATAAATATATCATACATCATCCAGAATACAATCAAGGTCTGACTACGGAACCAACATAAATAAAGACAACCCCAAATGCTAGATCCCCGATTGACATAACTAGGCTCCTCTACTGATCATCCGAAAAAGACACATAGTAACGGCCTGAATCCTTGTCGAACTCCCACTTGAGTTCGGTAGCGTCCCCTGCACTGGCATCATCGGCACCTGCATCTGTTTGGAAGTATCAGTGAGTCACGAGGACTTAGCAATCTCACACCCTCGCAATCAAGACTATTTAAGCTTATGGGTAGGAAAGGGTAGTGAGGTGGAGCTGCAGCATGCACTAGCATATATGGTGGCTAACTTACGCAAAAGAGAGCGAGAAGAGAAGCAAAGCACGGCCGAGAAGCTAATATTGCTCAAGAAGTGATCCTAAGGCTACTTACGTTCAAGCATAACACGAGACCGTGTTATCTTCCCGGACTCCGCCACATAGAAACCATCACGGCAACACACGCGGTTGATTTATTTTAATTAAGTTAAGTTCAAGTTCTCTACAACCGGACATTAGCAAATTCCCATCTGCCCATAACCGCGGGCACGGCTTTCGAAAGTTCAAAACCCTACAGGGGTGTCCCAACTTAGCCCATCACAAGCTCTCACGGTCAACAAAGGATATTCCTTCTCGCGGGAAGACCCGATCAGTCTCAGAATCCCGGTTACAAGACATTTCGACAATGGTAAAACAAGACCAGCAAAGCCGCCTGGTGTGCCGACAAATCCCGATAGAAGTCGCACGTATCTCGTTCTCAGGGCACACCGGATGAGACATCTTACGAGTAAAACCAAACCTCAAGTTGCCCCGAGGTGGCCCCGCAGTTTACTCGGTTCGGACCAACACTCAGAGGAGCACTGGACTGGCGGGGGTTTAAAATAAGATGACCCTTGAGTCTGCAGAACCCAAGGGAAAGGGTATATGGTGGTAGGTAGGCAAATGGTAAAACCAAGGTTGGGCCTTGCTGGAGGAGTTTTATTCAAGGTGAACTGTCAAGGGGTTCCCATAACACCCAACCGCGGAAGGAATGCAAAATCAAGGAACATAACACCGGTATGACGGAAACTAGGGCGGCAAGAGTGGAAAAAACACCAGGCATAAGGCCGAGCCTCCCACCCTTTACCAAGTATATAGATGCATTAAAGTAAACAAGATATAATAATGATATCCCAACAATATCCATGTTCCAACATGGAACAAACTTCATCTCCACCTGCAACTAGCAACGCTATAAGAGGGGCTGACCAAAGTGGTAACATAGCCAAACAACGGTTTGCTAGGAAATGTGGGTTAGAGGCTTGGCATGGCAATATGGGAGGCATGATATAGCAAGTTGTAGTTATCGCCGCATAGCAATAGAGCAAACAACTAGCAAGCAAAGATAGAAGTGATTTCGAGGGTATGGTCATCTTGCCTGCAAAATTCTCAGAGTTGACGAAAGCTTGATCCTCGTAAGCATACTCAACAGGTTCCTCGATCACTTACTCGTCTCCCAGATCTACCCAAAACAAGAACACAAGCAAAAGGACCAACAAACAATCACGGTGCAATGCGCAAGCAACATGATGCAAAACATGGCATGATATGCAAGATGTGATATGCAATGCATATTCATGCTCCGGAAGGAAAAAGAAGAACAAGGCATCAACTTGGTGAACCAAGTGTGCCGCTGGAAAGATGAGATGATTTCGGTCGAAATCGATATAAAGATCACCAGAATCGGATGCACGGTTTGCAAATGGCAAGCAAAACAAGAATGGCACAATTCTGCGATTAACAGCATGATGCCATCTAGAATGCAACAAGAAACTAAGCTACTGCACTCCAACAAAGCAACAAAGCACATGGTAGTGATCTACTCAAGATGCTGAAAAAAAGATGAACACTGAGCTACCTCTAAATCACAAAAGAGCAGGTTCAAACAAGCATGGCAAAAGTGCAAAAGATATCAACATCACAAACTTTGTGAAAATACTAACATGCCAGGAATAACATCAGCAAGCAATGTTTAGAGCAAGCTAACAACATTCTACAGGAACAGATCATAGAAAACAAAGGCATGGCATGAATCTACTCAAAGCATAGAACAAAAGTCCCTTACTTACCATGAGCCAAAAAGGAACAGAAGATATGATAGTACCCATGTAAACATATCAAGTTTCATTAACAGATTCAGACTTAGCAGAAAACTGGGCATGGAATAAACAGAATTATGAAGGCATCTTTGCGAGCTCGATTCACTCAAGACAAGGCATTGTATGACAAGATAAGCATAGCATCACCAAGAAGACATGTTCATGAAGATAACTATGGAAAGAACAAGTTTATAGCATGCTTGGATCAACTACAACAACCATGGCAAAATTGATTAACATGTAAACAATCTGCCACGAACATTTTGTAGCAAAAGTAGAGCAAGATCAAGTCATGCTAGGGCAGTCCATAATTCCAAACAGGGGCATGGATCGATAAAGAATAACCATAAGTCCAAATCATCCTTACCGAAGGAACTCAAATAAAGCATGTATCTCACTATAGCAACATGGTTACATGGCATCAAAATAACATCAGACAAAAGACTTGGCCAAAATCCTGAGATCCTGAAAATAGCAATAACACGAAGGCTACTTTGCATGCTTGTGCTAGTGACCACAAAGATCACAAAAATACATGGCAAGGACCCCTGTAATATGGCATGGCATAGATCAAAATACATGTAGAGCTCATGCCCATATGCAGCACACAATAAATGTGGCAAAAATGACAAATGCCCATACTCTGATAAGAATCAGCGCCTAACAATTTATAGCACTCTTGCATCAGTGATTTGGGCATCAAGATGGACTCAAACAAGCATGTCACAATGGAACAAATTGAAGAGCAAATCATGATGAACATTTTGATATATGGCACGCACAAAATGGAGCATCACACAAGAAGTTATGGCACGTCGAACAGGGATCCGAAATCTAAAATCTCAGGGGCTTAGGATATTTTTGGGGTCAACCTTAGGGTTTCCAGATCTGGGGCAGCGTGGTTCCCAATGTACCCTGGACACGCGGAAGAAGGCGGCCAGAGTTGACGAGGAGCTCGCCGGAGTGATGGAGAAGGATGGGGGCCGGCCGGAGTTGCTTGGGGAAGCCGGATCTTGTCGCCGGAGTCCGGAGCGACGCGGAGGCTGTGGTCGGGCATGCTAGCGGCGCGGGGGCGATGCGGCGGTGCGCGCCGGCGGGCGGGGACGCGGCGGCGCGAGCGCGCGGGGAGGCGCACGGTCGCGGAGCGGCGGAGGCGACGGTTCGGGCCTCGCGGGCCCGACACGGGCTCGCGGGCTGGCGGTGGCAGACGGCAGTCTGGCGACAGGTGGCGGGCGCCGATTGGACGAGCGGCGGCTGGATGCGTCCGATGCTGGCGGACGTGTCCGGCGCGGAGGGAGAGGTGGAACTTGGGTTTGGACCCGGATTTTGGACGGGGAGGACATATTTATACCTAAACGGAGGTGGGGTCTCCAAATGAGGTGTAGTTTTCGACCACGCGATCGTGATCCGATGGCGGAGGACATGGGAGTGGTTTGGAAGGGTTATTGGGCCGTTTTGGAGGGATGTTGGGCTGCAACACACACAAGGCCTTTACGGTTCCCCGGTTAACTGTTGGAGTATCAAACAGACTCCAAATGGCACGAAACTTGACAGTCGGTCTACTGGTGGTGTACCAAGGCCACTTGGCAAATCTCGGTCCATTCCGAGAGCGTTTAACACCTGCACATGAAAAGAGACAAAAGGGGACACCGGTCCACGTAGGAGTGTCGGATCGCGAAATGGACAACGGGTAGAAAGCTCGGATGCATGAGACCAACACGTATGCAAATGAGATGCACATGATGACATGATATGAAATGTATGACATGAAAAAAATGAAAAATGAAGACAAAACCCAACCACAAAGGGAATCTCATAACTTAAAGCCTGAAATGGCAGGAGTCGGAGTACAAATATGGCAAGTTACATCCAGGGTGTTACAACACTCCCCCACTATGAAAGGATCTCGTCCCGAGATCTAGGACTGAAAGAACTCCGGATATTCAGAACGGAGGTCTTCCTCGCATTCCCATGTGGTTTCTCGGTCGGAATGATGTGACCACTTCACTTTCAGGAATTTGATAGACTTGTTGCGAGTCTTGCGCTCGGTTTCTTCAAGAATAGCAACGGGATGCTCATGATAAGACAGGTCTTCTTGGAGATCAATCTCTTCGAAGTTGATGGTGTGGTCAGGAGTCTTGAAGCACTTGCGAAGCTGTGACACGTGAAACATGTCGTGCACATTTGCAAAGTTGGACAGAAGCTCAAGTTGATTGGCGAGGTCGCCTCTTTTTCCAATGATCTTGAAAGGACCCACGTATCTAGGGGCAAGCTTCCCTTTGATACTGAAGCGACGAGTACCTTTCATTGGAGAGACTAGGAGGTAGACATGGTCTCAGTTCTCGAAAGCCAAGTCACGATGCTTGCTATCATAGTAACTCTTCTGGCGCGATTGCGCGGCTTTGAGACTTTCACGGATGACTTTACACATTTCTTCAGCCTCTGTGATCAAGTCATTGGCAAGAAGTTGGCGTTCACCAGTCTCTGACCAATTAAGAGGAGTACGACACTTTCTCCCATAGAGAATCTCGAATGGGGCCTTGCCCCAACTCGCTTGGAAACTGTTGTTGTAGGAGAACTCGGCATATGGAAGACAATCTTCCCACTTCATACCGAAGGAAATGACACAAGCCCTGAGCATATCTTCAAGAATTTGATTGACTCACTCGACTTGGCCACTAGTTTGAGGATGGAAGGCTGTGCTGAAGCGAATGTTGGTGCCCATGGCCTTCTGAAAGGAGTCCCAGAACTTAGAAGTGAAGATGCTTCCACGATCTAAAGATATCAATTGCGGAATGCCGGGCAAGGAGACAATCCCGGAGGTGTATAGCTCTACCAACTGAGCTACTGTGATAGATTCTTTGATTGGAAGAAAATGACCCACTTTAGTAAGCTTGTCGATGACAACAAAGATAGCTTCATTTCCACGTTTGGACTTGGGAAATCCAGTTACGGAGTCCATCTCAATATGGTCAAACTTCCATTCTGGAATAGAAAGAGGTTGGAGGAGACCAGCTAGTCGTTGGTGTTCTGCTTTCACCCTTCTGCAAACATGACATTCATTCACGAACTGAGCAATTTCTCGCTTCATTCGAGTCCACCAATACGACTGCTTGAGGTCATGGTTCATCTTTGTACTACCAGGATGAATGGATAGAAGGGAATTGGGCTCGTCATTCATAATGACTTTAAGTAGATCACCCTTAGGAACCACAATTCGATCCTCGAAGAAAAGAGTATCTTTGTCATCAAGGAGATAGCACTTGTACTTGGGTTGGCTCTTGGCAATCCCATTCTTCACCTTCTTCACCATGGCATCAAGAAGTTGTGCCTCATGAATTTGATCTTCCAAAGTAGGAGAGACTTGGAGATTGGCAAGAAAGCCTTGAGGAACAACTTGGAGATTTAGTTTGCGGAAAGCTTCACAAAGGTCCGGTTGGAAGCGCTTGAGAATTAAGTTGTTGCAGTAAGCCTTCCTGCTCAACACGTCTGCAATGACATTGGCCTTGCCTGGAGTATATTCGATACTTGGATTATACTCTTGAATCATTTCGACCCAACGAGTCTGCCTGAGGTCGAGGTTGGGCTGAGTGAAGATGTACTTGAGGCTCTTATGATCGGTGGAGATGTCCACTTTCCTTCCCAACAACAGAGATGTCTCCATGTTAACAGAGCATGGACAACTGCCGCCAACTTGAGGTCGTGAGTGGTTTAGTTCTTTTCATTGGGCTTCAACTGGCGAGAGGTATAGGACACAACTTTCTTCACTTGCATTAACACAGCACCGAGACCTTGTAGGAAGGCATCATAGAAAACTTAGAATGGTTTGGATTCATCCGGAGGAGTCAAAACAGGAGCTGTGATTAACTTCTCTTTGAGGGTGTTGAAAGCAATGCCACACTCAGGCGTCCAGACAAACTTGACGTGCTTCTCTAGGAGGTTGGAAAGCGGCTTTGCAATCTTAGAGAAATTATCAACGAATCTTCGACAATAGCTTGCAAGCCCAAGGAAACTGCGGAGCTGCTTGGCGTTCTGAGGCGGTTCCCAATTCACAATTGCAGACACCTTCTCAGGATTAACAGCAATGCCCTTGGCGGAGATGATATGGCCAAGGTAGAGAACCTTATCGAGCCAAAACCCACACTTTGAAAACTTTGCATAGAATTGATGTTCTCTGAGTTTGTCGAGAACCAATCTCAAATGCTCGGCATGATCCTCCTTGTTCTTGGAAAGACCAAAATATCATCGAGATACACCAAGACGAAATCATTTGTGTAAGGGTTGAAGATGAAGTTCATCATGCGAGAGAACATTGGAGGAGCATTGACAAGGCCGAAAGACATGACAGTATATTCATAAGAACCATAGCTTGTTCTGAATGCTGTCTTGGGGATATCTTGTTCACGAATGCCAATCTGATGATAACCCATATGGAGGTCAAGCTTGGAGAATACTTGAGCACCTTTAAGTTGCTCGAAAAGCTCATTGATGTTAGGAAGTGGGTACTTGTTCTTTATTATTTTCTTGTTCAATGGGCGGTAGTCAACACAAAGTCGGTCTGTGCCATCCTTCTTCTAGACAAAAAGAACATCACAACCCCATGGAGATGAACTCGGTCTGATCAGACCCAGACGCTTTTGTTCATCGAGTTGTTTCTTCAACTCCATCAATTCCTTTGGTCCAAGCTTGTAAGGGCGTTTGCAAAAAGGTTCCGTGCCAGGCTCAAGATCGATGACGAATTCAACTGGCCGGTGAGGAGGCATTCCCAGAAGCTCTTTTGGAAAGACGTCTTGATATTCACAAACGACTGGAATCTGAGAGATGGCATTCAACTCGCCCTTCTCATTTAGAGAAAACAGCCGAATGGTTTCATCCCGAGCGGCATAGATGATCACTTCCACAGAAGAGTGTGTCAATTGAATTTCTCTAGCAGCACAATGAAGCATAGCCTTGTGCTTAGAAAGCCAGTCCATGCCGAGAATTAGATCAATATCCGAGTCACCAAGAACAATTGGAGAGTACAGAAATTTATAGTCTCCAAACTGGACAGAGACATTGGGAGCAATCAAACTAGAAGTCATAAGTTTTCCCGGAGAAGCAACTTTCATGACTTTGGACAAAACCTCTGTGTCAACATTGTGCTCCGATGCAAATTGGAATGACATGAAAGAATGCGACGCACCAGTATCAAAAAGAACTTTTGCAGGAATAGAGTTAACTGGAAGGTTACCCATGATCACTTTTGAACAGTCCTTTGCCTGAGCTGTGTTCATCATGTTGACCTTGACGTGCTTGGGATTATGCTTGACCACTGCATTGCTGGCAGGTCTCACAGGAGGAGCCGGAAGGTGCCTTTGATTGAATCATTTGTTTGCATAGTGCCCATTCTACTGACACTTGTTGCAAGTAACACTACAAAAAAATACACTTCCGTGATGATACTTGTTTGTCACAGTAGGTCGCGTTTTTTGTCATGCATGTACATCCATGACAAATTTATGACAGAATCAAGATATTCATACATGTGCTGTCGTAGAAGTGTTCCATGACATTACCAAAATTATCATCACGGAACTGTCCACTTCCATGACGATAAATCGCGCGTCACAGAAGTCCTTTCGTCAAGGGTGACCGACACGTGGCATCCACCATAACGGAACGTCGTTAAGCTATCGGGTCGGGTTTTGGATCCGATAACCCGTTAACAGCCCCGACCAATGGGAAATTTCCACGTGTAAAATTCTTATTGGACGGACGAAACACGTGTCAGCTCGTCAGTGGGTCAGATAGGCGCCTATGATACGTCGACACGTCGCACGGCCCAATATTGGCCCATTCCTGTGAAAAGGCCGGCCCGTTTGACTTGGTCAAAAGGTGACGGGACGGCCCATGGAAATCCTGTTAACGGCATGTTCGCATATAGCCCATTTACAGCCCGCTAACCCAAGGCCCGTTACGCCCTATCCGAATTAGGCCCAGTAGCGTCATCTGGGCCATCCAATATGATTCCAGCCCGTTTTCACTTCTGGCCCATGTATGGCCCATGACGTCTTTCGGCCCATATGAGGCTCTATGTAACTCTTGGCCTATTAACGACCCGTGGTGAAACTGGCCCGTAATGAACAGTGTATCACTTTACACCCATTAACGGCCCATGGTGACACTGGCCCGTAATGAACAGTCTATCACTTTATACCCATCAACAGCCCGTTATTCCGTTGGGCCGTTTCCAGCCCATGTTATCTTTCGGCCTTCTCAGAGCCCATTTATTCTTGGGCTCATTTCCCGCATTCGTTTACTTACAGCCCGTTACTGTCATTTTCTGCTTGTGGGCCAAATTCAGCCCGTGGTTACAGTCGGCCTGTTTGTGGTCCGTTAATACGTTGGGCCATTTTCATAGCGTCATCAAATACGACCTATTAACGATGGCCCGTTACGGTCGGCCCATGAACGGACGATTCCAACTCTAGCCCATTTACGGCCATAATGTGCCCTGTTATTGGCCCATGTTTGGCCAATCGATCATACGGCCCGTATAAGGCCCATTGATGATACGGCCCGTAGAAGGCCCATTGTTTCTACGACCCGTAGAAGGCCTACTGTTTCTATGGCCCGTAGAAGGCCCACTGTTTCTACGCCCCATAGGAGGCCCAGTGTCACTACAGTAAATATTAGCCCATGGTTATTGTGGCCTAGTTTTAAAAAATAGGTTATTGCAGCCACTAGTTAACCGCGGGAAAAGAACTGCAATGACTACAAGCAAACAAATAAACAAGACAACAAGGAAATAAATAAGCAAGCAACTAATGCTAGGCTCTCACGGCTATTACACATATTACATCCACTGGGCGTCAAAGTTCGCCACCAGTGCAAATATAGGGAACAAAGCAGCATATCATATACACTGGCCGTCAAAATTGTCCACCAGTGCAAATAAATGCGGCAGCAAAACAAGAGCATAACTGAAACAACTTTAGAAGTGCTCAAGAAACATTATCCTGGGTATCCACCATGCTGGCAATAAGCTTAGCAAGATGATTAGCTTTGTCCTGTTTGGCGCTAAAATCCTCCAACGCTTGTTGTTGCACCAGCAAGTATGCATCTGAATGCTCCAGGGACTTCCGCAGTCCTTTCGCTTCTTGTCGCAGCACAACTGATTGATGTCTTTCAGCTTGTAGTTGAGACTCAAGAAACCGAATTGATTCAGACAGTGAGTTTGAATAGCTTGTGCAAGCGGTAGTGGCCAGTAACTCCAACAATAAACCAAGATAGGATGTGTCACTATCCGGAACCTTATCTTCATTACTTCCTTTACCGTTGCTTAATAAGGCACTCTTCCCGAATATTCTGTCAGCATTCTAAAAGAAGAAACAAGCAGACACATAACAAGTTTAGCATGTAACAGTATATGAAACTCATTTCGGTGAACCACTTCATTAGTAAGGTGGACAGGATTAAACTACCAAGTCTTCTATTTCCAAGTACTAGTACATAATAAAGCATCAAACAAACATATATCTATGTCCTATGGTAGCAATGGAATCTTAAATTAGAACAGTTGTTCTTCAGGTTTAGGCACTTGTTCTACATGAACAGAGTACAGTAAGACGCAAGAATATAATACTTAAAAATAGAAAATAAGCTCATAGACCTTACCACATTCTTGGTTCGGGACCAGTACAGAACAAGGCGTTCCCAGTCATCGTCCAGTAAATGTGTCTCAGGAGAATGTAAGGGAATTTGATGAGTTTCTTTGCCGGTGAAGTATGTTTTCTTCAGGTAATTCTGATACTGCCACCAAGCATTCTTGAAGATAGCAGAGGTATTAGCATAGGTCACCTCATCCCGAGTTTCCAAATCGGTCCTTCTCTATAGAGAAAAATGGGAAAATTTGCTGTATTATAACCATCATGGAGGTAGGATGTATGGGACGAAGGAAAGTAATTGCCATGAATAACATTACTTACACATAACTCCTGTACAAACACCTACAACTGGCATTTTCCTTCATCTTCAGTATAATATTTCTAAGATGGTAAGATACGCACATATGATTTAACAACATCAAATGCGATAGATGCTAAACTACGACTAGCTGGTTGTGCTTCCTCCATAGGAATAAGCGTACTAACTGGTGGAGTTGGGGTTCGCCGTGATAGTACTGGCCCTTTGGGCACTGGAGCTGCCTTACTAACTGCTCATGTTTGGGAGCTCTGTGGTGGAGATGGTGCTGTGTCAACATGAACTGGGTTACTATCGGCTGGGGTTGGGGTTAGATTGGGTGAAGCTGGTTCTCTGTCCATCGTAGTAGGGGTACAAAACTGCGAGAGTTTGGGTTATGTGTGGTAGGGCTGGTTCTTGTGCATGTACAACCGGGGTGCTATCTCCACCAAGAGGAAGCACTGTTTTATTTGAAGACCGTGTTTTTAGTCCGCTAGATACTGGCATCACCCGCTCCAATTCAAATGGCTGATAAACAGGAAACATAGTTGAATGTACATACATTGTATGAGAGATAGATGCAATAGATAGTGTGGAAAAAAGAGGGCATGAAATAGTTGACATGTATATTGTTTAACTAAAACGGATAGCATGACATAATTTCACATAATGTGATGTCTATCTAAACTGGATAGCATAGCATAACATAATTCAAAGATATGATGAATAACTAACATGATCGCATGACATAATTCACCTACATGTTATCTAAGTATCAGGATCGCATCATTTAATTCACATGTGTGATTTATATGCTAAACAGACGGCATTCGATATGATGTCTGAACTAAGAACATGGTGTTGAATATTGTGTATATGATGTCTAAACTATGCAATGCAAGACACCGTATGCATGATATGAGCAGCATAACCGTGCCAAGTTAGAGCATACACCTCAGTGGGGGAATAGGACTGGTCATCTGTCTCTGAATCCATCTCTGAGGAGCTATCGGGACCCAACAAGAGATCTGCATCGACAGGTAGCACTGTCTTCTCTGAAGGCCTTGTTTTCACTCCAGATTTTTCCATCTCCCACCCGAATGGCTGATTCACAGGAAGAGTAGTTTAATGTACAAACATTGTCGACAAATGGAAATGTAATGAAGAAAAGGATGGGCAAGATATCATTCAAATATATGATGCCTGGTTAAACAGGATGGCATTGCACATTTCACATATATTATGGCTGGCTAAAAGACACGAGACTGCATAATTCCCATATATGATATAGAAACTAAACAGGTGGCATTACAGAACATGTCTAAACTAAGCAGATGACATATATGATGTCAAAAGTAGGCACTGCAAGGCAACATATGCACGATATGACTAACATCATCATGCCAAGGTAGAGCAAGCACCTTGGGGGGTAAATAGGAGTGGTCAGCGGCGTCCGAATCCGCCTCAGAACTGATATCTTCCTCTGGATTACAGTCTGGAGAGGGATGGGGAGGGTTTGCCATTGAACCCACCATGGAGCAATGTCTGCATGACATTGTATTGTCGCGCAAAACTCTTCTCTTTTCTCTACATGTTCAGCATGACTGTGTACAATATCTGACATGCATACGAAAAAATATGGTGAGATTATGTAAGCAGAGCATGCAGAAATTTAGAGTGATGGTAACAACCAATGGATCGATGTTTTTCTGTCGAACCAAAATAGCCCTAATGGATTGACATGAATGTATAGTAATAAGTGATGCAACAAGTGTACAACCTCTTTGCCATAGCCGTGTCGACCTCAGCATCATTGGGTTGGTCGCTGAAGCAGTTGAGGCAGAGGTGGCTGTTGGAGGTGTGGAGGAAGACCTGAGGAATCTGTAGACGGCGTCCAGGGCACTTCTCTGTTGTGATGGATCGTTCTGTCGTTGGAGCAGCTCCGGTGAGCCGAAAGACGTCAAGGCTGAAGCGGCACAAGACAGACATCGTAAATCTCAAGTAGGATTCTAATAGCATCTCCACTAGATGATGTAAAATGGATGTAAAATTAATATCACCAAAAACCACCTGACTACAACAGATGAGGTAAAAACTGTTGACTCTAAACTTAACTGCCGAAACTGAAATTTACTGTGGAATCTGGATGCTACTATCGAAACTGAACGCAATGGTAGCAGAGAGGCACTTGACATGTAGTTCAGGGAGGGCCTGCAGTTCATCTTCAACCTGCACCCCCCTGAGCCGCCAGCCACCACCGGCCGAACCGCCGGCCCCAGCGCCGCCTCGCCGCCCCGGAACAACTCGCCACCGCCGCCCCGGCCAGCCCTTTAGCCCCCCGCCCCCCACCCTGAACCCTAAGATAGATAGTGGGGTACCACTCCGGCGAGCCCCCGTCCCCGCTGCGGGTGGTTCTTCCTTAACTCCGATGAGCCCCCCCCCCAACCCCTGAAAATCGACTGACCAAAAAGTCGATTCAGTCGACTGAAGTGTGGCTTAATCGGAGCAGAGCAGTAGCACAAGCGAGGGGGAGAGCAGCAGCAGCAGCAGCTGGGCGAGCGAGCGATCGAACGAGAGCCAGAGCAGCAGCAGCAGATCCGGCTGGTATGGACGCCGCCGTCGAAGGGGCCTCGCACTGGGGGAGAGCCACCGTGGAGATGTTGCCTGCGGCGCCGGCTTCAAGATAGCCGCTCCATGGGGGTGCGGGATGGAGCACCGTCAGCGCCGGGAGGTTGAGTTAAGGAGAAGTTGCGATGCGATGAGTGTACAACCTCTTTGGTGGCACCGAGTAGGCCTCGCCTCCGTCCGAGGAGTCGGTGAGGATGCTGCGGTTCTGGTGGAGTAGGTTAAGGCAGCGCTGTGGGGATGGAGTAGCCGCGATAGACCAGGCGATCATCGGGGCAGCTCCATGGAGGTGGAGGGTGGGGCGGCTGAACCGGCGGGGTGGCGAGATGGACGACGGATCCTCATTCGGGGAGGTGGACGAGGGACGTCGAGCTGTTGTGGTGGATGACATTGTCGAGGAAGAGGCTCCGGCTAGGAAGCGGTGACATGGCGGACGGAGGAGGGTGGGGTTTCGCGGCTGGATCGGAGAGGTTATGGCGGCCTGGGATTTCGAATGGTGAAAAGGGGGCGATGGGAGGCGGTGAAGCATGACTTAGGAACACGCTTGTCCAAAATGTAGGGTGTGTTACAAAAGTACCCCCCACCAATTTGAACTAGCAGCCCTTTCGGCTCAGGGTTAGAATGGGCATTTCGCGTGTCGGGATTTGGCAGCTGGAGGGAGTTTTCGCGCGCGTTGTAATTTCGGGATAGCAAGGCGCGGGTTGTGAAGGCGCCAGTTTTCGGAGCACGATACCTGAATTTTCGGGATATAAAAAGACGTGGGTTGAATTTTAGGGACAAGCCTAACATGTAGTAATATTGTACTTGTACGTACCAAATCAATTCGCACTTCCCTCAACCAAAAAGAAAACGAAAAAATAAAACTATTCATGCCACACAAAGAGAGAGTCTTGCCTGGTTTTACTATACAAATGTTATTCAAAGGTACTCCCTCCTTCCATCTATATAGGGCCTAATGCGTTTTTCAATGCTAACTTTGACCAAATATTAGAGCAATGATATATGACATGCAACTTACACAAAGCACACCGTTAAATTCGTCTGTCAAAGGTTCTTTCAATGATATAATTTTCACATTGTGCATGTCATGTACTATTAATCTTGTCAATAGTCAAAGGCGGTCTTAAAAATCTCATTACACCCTATATAGATGGAAGGAGGGAGTATGAATCCATATTATGTCCGATTAAATTTTTTCGCTTGCTGTATAATGCATGTAACCTACTCATACCAACATTTTTGTGCATTCCACATGTCTATACTACCGCTGCAATTCGAACTAAATTTGAATTCGTTTCTCTATTTCAATAAGAATCTACAATCATGATTGTTGCCAACTTCAACCATCATAGTTTCCTTGCTATCCGCCAGATATAAATCAGACGGCCTATAATGCAGGATGGCAGGTGTCGGTGTCAAAACCGGCGGATCTCGGGTAGGGGGTCCCGAACTGTGTGTCTAAGGCGGATGGTAACAGGAGGCAGGGGACACGATGTTTTACCCAGGTTTGGGCCCTCTTGATGGAGGTAAAACCCTACGTCCTGCTTCATTTATTCTTGATGATATGGGTAGTACAAGAGTTGATCTACCACGAGATCGGAGAGGGTAAACCCTAGAAGGTAGCCTATGGTATGATTGTCTGTTGTTCTACGGACTAAAACCCTCCGGTTTATATAGACACCGGAGGGGGCTAGGGTTACACAAGGGTCGGTTACAAAGGAGGAGATATACATATCCATATTGCCTAGCTTGCCTTCCATGCCAAGTAGAGTCCCATCCGGACACGAGACGAAGTCTTCAATCTTGTATCTTCATAGTCCAACAGTCCGGCCAAAGGATATAGTCTGGCTGTCCGGAGACCCCCTAATCCGGGACTCCCTCAGTAGCCCCTGAACCAAGCTTCAATGATGAAAAGTCCGGCGCGCAGTATTGTCTTCGGCATTGCAAGGCATGTTCCTCCTCCGAATACATCACAGAAGAATTTGAATACAAGGATAGTGTCTGACCCTGCAAAATAAGTTCCACATAGCACCATAGAGAGAATAATATTTCCACAAATCAAATATGCTGACTTGTTTTGGCAACATGACATCATGCCATGGCTCGGCGATTATTCGAACCGTTTTTCTTTAACTATCCCCGCACATAACGCGAGGCAGTTTCTTCACACGTCTTGTCAAAGCTGAGATCGTGTTCCCCTTATTACGGGATTCTCATCAATACGAACGTGGGTAACCCAACCGTTCCTAGGATTCCTAGATTTTAGGCAAGTCCCAAACGGCCACGGGGAGGACGCTTGATATTCACCCTCTTGATAAAGGGACAAGTCTTTTACTTTTTTCCTCCCGTGCTCAATCGAATCCTTCCCCCGCCTCGAGTTCTAACACCCAAAGCCTAGGTCAGGTGCTTCGGACCTTCAAACATGTCTGGATCCAGCCTTCAGGGCCGGTGGATGCCCTCCTCCGTCACGGAAGAGGATATCAAGAAATTGAGGGAGGCAAGGTACCTGACTGCCGAAGTCTCAGATCGGCTGCCCGCCTGAGGGCAGGTCGTCCTTACTCCTGAACCCAACGAAGACGTTGTGTTCATCTCCCACTTCCTCCGAGGACTAGGCCTTGCTCTAGATCCCTTTGTAAGGGGTTTGATGTTCTACTACAGGCTTGATTTCCATGATCTACCCCCGGATTCCTTTCTCCACATATCGGCTTTTATTGTCGTATGTGAGGCCTTCCTCCGCATTACCCCTCACTTCGGCCTGTGGCTCAAGACCTTTGATGTGAAGCCGAAGACAGTCGAGGGACAGTACGCAGCGTGCGGAGGCGCATTAATAAGCAAGATTGCAGGAGCTCCATGGCCAAAAGGTTCCTTTCCAGAGGTGTCCGGATTATGGCAACGGGAGTGGTTCTACATCACCGCTCCTAAAAGTGCCAAGTGGGTAGCTTCCCCTGCCTTTTGCTCGGGCCCTCCACCAAAACTGATGTCATGGATCAGCAGGGGGCTGAGCTGGGGTCCAGCCAAGGATGTGCCCATATTGCAGAGCCGCATCCGGGATCTCTTCGAGGAGATTTTAATTTGGTTATGGTACTGCAAGTCATGCTAGTTCGTCGAGTCCAGCCTTGCAAACGCCAGCCCCTTCGCTTGTGGGAATTCAACCCAGAAGGACCACGCGCTATTCAGAATTTCCTCGGCCTGACGCACGAGGAGATGTATAAATCATTCTTCGGACCTTAAATAGAGTGTCCGGATACTACCGAGGACGTGGGCCTGAGCAGCAACCGCACCGCCGACCAGGTAAGTAATCCTCTAGTCGAACACCCCGTCTTTCATTTATCATGATGTCATTCTGAGAAATCGCTCTTCGACCAGGACTAGCTAACAAAGGCGAAGATAATTCGGTGTTCGGCCCCCCTTCCCGAGGGTTTGGACAATCCGGTACTGGAAAAGATGCTCGAGCTAGCACCTTGCCCGGTGCCCTCAAAGGAAGATAAAGGGGGGAATAATGAGGACGAAAGCGGGCCCCCATCGCTACCAATTACAATGGAGGGAATGAGCGCCTCCATGAGGGAGGATAACCAAGGGGAAGATTCTGACCTTCTCTCGCTCTGGGGATGGAAGAGGACTGCCTCTGAGGATCCGGAAGCCAAGGCTTCCAAACGGGAGAAGAAGTCTCCAACAAAGGGTCCTGCCTTGGGGGGTGCTCTTGCCACACAAACTCCGCGCGGGGATCAGCCCTCTAATGAGCCGTAAGTGGTCAAAAAATACTTAATAGTAAAGATATTTTACCTTACTTCCAAGGAAAATAACCGAAGTGTTTGTCTTGAAGTTCGGATCTTAGCCCTTCTCAATTGAGCTCGTCTTCAGGGGACCTTCTTCCGGAGATGATGGAGAGAGAAACGCCTCCCCCGGACTCCCCCGCTCAAGAAGCGGGCGACCTTGAAGTGTCGTCGCGGAGGGCCTCTCCGAATCCGGTGAGGCCAGAAGATAATCCTATAGTCACCCAAAGTCCCTAGCATCCGGCTCTCGAAGAGGGCGAACAAGGGAGTCCGGCACCGTCTGGTACGTGGTCGGACGCACTGAGGGATCTGTTGAAGCGAGCGACCATCTCGAAAGAACACCGCACGTTAATGAGTACGGTGATGGAAAGGATTTCGTCCCCCGAAAGCGGGTTGCATGACGCCTCTATGTGTCTACTAACGGGCTTTGAGGTACGTGAGATGATATACCTTTGTAATAGTACCGCCCATTTTTAAGTGTGCCCTGTGAAGATAGTAGCCCCCGAGACTCTGGTTGTTACCGAGAACGGCGGCAAGAAGAGGATCGTAGTCCCATGTAATAACCATACTGTTTTAATGTGTAGGTAGTGGGAGCTCCGGTGGCTAGCTGGACTCATGAGTTTGCCGAACTGAAGCGCCAACTGGATGCGGCGGATGCCGACATCGAGCTTGTAAACAAGAGGCTTGACGAGGCACAGGGTAAGTGATATTTTCTGGTGAATGCCACATAGTAAGAGAAGCATGATGCCAGTATCTTTAATATTTTGTGACTGCAGATGGAGCTGCCACCATGGAAACCCTTCGGCGGAACTTGCCCGAGCCAAAGAACAAGCAAGGAGTAGTAATGCGGCTGCTTTGAAGGCGGACGAAGAGTTGAAAGCCGAGAAGGCCGCGCATTGCGAGAGCAAAGAGAAGATGGCCGAGATGGCCGTAAAGTTAAAAGACACTGCCGACCGTTGCCAGTTCCTTGAAGAATAAAACCGAGCGAAGGCAACGGACCTTGAAAAGGCCATGGTGGCGACCAAAGACACCCGCTCTGCCATGAGAGCGAAGAAGGAGGAGCTGCGTGAAGCTGGTGATATTATGGCTGGGAAGCCCTTTTTGCTGCAAAGGAAGTGCGGAGATCCGCGGTATGCCCCTCTGGATCGGCTGTGGAGTTTGGCAGACGCATATTTGGATTTGACGGCGAGTGCTGTCGATGCGGCCTAATACTTTCGAGATCAAATAGATCGTGAAGTGGACAAGCTATTCTGGTCGCAGTTTAACGTTCTAGAGCGTCCGCTTCCACTAACTGATCAACTTGCTGAATGGGCCAAACTCAATAGATTGTCCGGCCTCGCCATGAGGTCCGTCGTAGATCATCTGTGGCCAGAAAAGCCAAAGTCGAACAGCTATTTCACCTTAATGCAGCAGTTCCTTGGTGTGGTGTCGCGCATCAATGTGATGAAGAGGTCGGCGTGCATAGAAGGCTTGCGGATGGCCCTTGCCCGTGTCAAAGCATACTGGGCGGAGATGGATGCTACCACTGTTGCGGCGCATGGTTCGGCCATAGGCCGAGTTGCTGCCGAGCACTATTTTGAAGAAGTTCTTGAGGGTGCTCGTTTGATAGAGGCCTAGTGCTCGAAGAATATTATGTTTGAGTGACTTGTATTCCCATTGTAAAAACAATGTTTTATTAAATTTATCAAGGCTGTGTTTATACTTTTGCCCGAAAGTATTATGATGCCTCCTGTGCGGCCGTTTACGTATACCTGTGTATAACCTGAAAGATTGCAGTCGTCGGCTTCAGCCCCCACGCATATAATGCGGGGGTAGTCGCAGAAGACGCGTATTCACACTTAATCTAACGTCTTGGTCCTAATAAGGAGCTGATAGTGCAGCAAACTAGGCAACCGGACTATAATGCTTTAACACTTTCACTTAGCCATAGGAGTTTGACAGTGGGGCTACTATATAGCCCCTGGGGGCTCCGCACTCACCCGAATTCGGGGTGCGTACATGCCCGGCCGGGAAATGGCCCTTCGTTAAGGCGGAAGAATTCTAAGATTCCGATAGGTCATCGAGTGGTTGACCAGTCTCGCGCTATATCATGGCAGTCAGTTTTCGGCTTTCTCTACTGAGGTGCTCGTCCGGATGAACTAGGGCACAATCGCAGTAGTTCTGCTGGTGCTGCCTTAGCCGATAGAGCGGAGCATAAGGAACCAAAACACAGGAGCCGGGCAAACCCAAAATTTGACCAAAGACATGATTCAGAGCTGATGCATATAAGGCCAAACTCGCGACGCCAAACACTCCCTATGGTATTCGGTATTTATGGTGTAAACCGGGCCTAAACAGCGCCCTTTGTAAGAAGCCCCTAGTGTCCAGGTACGTGCATTGTTCTGGCGTGGCCACATGCCAAGACGTCAGCATCCTTCTCAATGTACTGAGAATCCGAGGGATGTGTATCAACAAGAGATTGTAAAAAAGGTTGACGCAGGGTCTTAATCTAAAAAGAATCCTTGGAATGGGTCCCTGCTGCACATCTGCGCCTGTGTCTCCATTGTGCCGTATCCTGGACGGGTGTAGCACGATGGTCATCTGTAAAAGAGAGGAACTTTAGGTGAAAAGTTGTCGTGCAAAAAGGTAGGTTTAAAGAAACCATGTAGAGTTCAAGATAAGTAAAAATTGCCACTTGTCTGCGCGCGTTGAGCCCCTTGTATTTGTAATAGGGGTGTGGTCATCAAACCTGTATGAATTACATAGAGCTGCGCCGGAGTCGTCTAACCGTGTCCGTGGTCTTGACGACCTATTGAATGCTTTAGTTGGTGAGGCCGTTTTAGTGTGCGGCTATCAATGCAGCCGCACTCTCTTCGGCGCGCAGGGATCGCTCAATATTTCCATGTACTGTAATGATGCCATGTGGACCGGGCATCTTAAGCGTGAGGGAAGCATAATGTGGTATTGCATTAAAGCGAGCGAAAGCTTCACGTCCAAGTAGTGCTTGATAGCCACTTTGGAACGGAGCAATGTGGAAGGTTAAATATTCGCTACGGAAGTTGTTGGGGAAGCCGAATACGACTGCTAGTAGCAGGGTGCCCGTGCAATGAGCCCCTGGGCCTGGGGTTACTCCTCTAAAGGTAGTATTGCTGTGGCAAATTTTCGTTGGGTCTATCCCCATTTTGCGGATTGTGTCCTGATATATCAGGTTTAAGCTCCGCCGTCCATCAGGACTCGTGTGAAGTGGTATCCGTCAATTATTGGATCTAATACCAAGGCAGCCCATCCTGTGCTCCGGATACTTGCTGGGTAATCCTGATGGTCGAAGGTGATCGGCTGAGACGTTCAGTGGCAGAACTCCGCGATGGTAGGCCCTTGGGCATGTTTATCTGGGACTGCCGCTTTGCTTCTCCCCTTTATCACGTGTAACACGTTTACTGTTTTGACTTCTGGTGGAAAGATCTTCTGTTCCCCAGTGTTTTGCTTGTGAGGCTCATCCTCGTCTTCGCTTTGTGTATCCTGCCCCTTATGTTCGGCGTTGAGCTTGCCGGACTGCTTGAAGACCCAACATTCTCTGTGGGTATGATTTGCAGGTTTATCGGGGTGCTATGGATCTGACATATTTGGTCCAGAATTTTGTTTAAGATGGACAGTTCATCTCTGGCGCCTTTAAAGGGCGGCTTTTGCTGACCTGGCTGAGAGCTTCTGAATCCGGCATTTACCATCGTGCTCTTCGGGATGTCTTCTTTATTACGGCGCTTGTTATTTTTTCTGCGTCGTGATTTCCCATTTCCGTCTCTAACTTCGGATGTACTTGGGTCGCTGGTGCTGCATCGGGCTAGCCAGCTGTCCTCGCCCGCACAAAAGCGGGTCATGAGGCTTATTAATGCTGCCATTGTTCTCGGCTTTTCTTGGCCGAGGTGTCTAGCAAGCCATTCGTCTCGGACGATGTGCTTAAAGGCTGCCAAGGCTTCAGCGTCTGGACAGTCGACTATTTGGTTCTTTTTAGTAAGGAACCTGTTCCAAAGCTTCCGGGCTGACTCTCCGGGCTGTTGAGTTATGTGACTCAAATTGTCCACATCCGGAGGTCGGACATAAGTCCCTTGAAAATTAGCCCGAAAAGCGTCTTCGAGCTCTTCCCAGCTTCCAATGGAGTTTTCGGGGAGGCTTTTAAGCCAGTGCCGAGCTGGCCCTTTGAGCTTGAGGGGTAAGTATTTGATGGCGTGGAGATCATCTCCTCAAGCCATATGGATATGGAGGATATAGTCCTCATTCCAGATCCCAGGGTCTGTTGTTCCGTCGTATGCCTCTATGTTTATGGGTTTAAATCCCTCTGGAAATTCATGGTCCAGCACCTCGTTGGTGAAACATAGGGGGTGTGCGGCACCCCTGTATCTAGGTGCACCGTGGTGTTCGGATGTTTGTTGTGTTGCTTCGTATGCTGGAGCGCGCTTGCGTGGTCCATAAATGGATCTGGTTGCGCCGTCCTTTTGATGCGAGCCCTCGCGTGGATCGCGTATTGGCTCATGTGCGGCGTTGTTTGCCGCTCTATGTTGGCCGTGAGGTTGTCTATACAGCCGAATGGCCATTTTAATTTTTGGTTGTGGGGGATCTAAGGCCTCCTCATCGAATTCAGGTAGCAACTTCCGCTTCGGGTAGCTCTTGGTGTGGCGATTACCGCCGTACTTCGCCGCTATGTTGAGTACTTTACTCCCTCTGATTCTGAGTGTGTCTTGTGCGGCCTTGAGCCTTTGCTTCTGCTTTTTTAGGCTCCTTGCGGTGGCAACGAGCCTTTGATGGGCATTCGGTTGCTCCGGGTGTCTGTCCGGTGTGATGTTGTCCGGATTGTTATCTCTGACAGAGTCGGGTTGTTCTGTTTGATTCTCCGTATTGACGTGGTCCGTCGTCTGTTCACCCTCTCTAACGCTGGGTCTATATGATTGTTGTTTCTGCCGAGGCGGGATTTGGGGCGGCGCTTACGCCGCCGCTTTGACTGCTTCTCGAGGGGACAATCCTTCGTTGCGTCCTTCCGTTCCTCGTCGTCGTTTTCTTTTGGTGTGTCCACCATATATACGTCATGTGATGAAGTGGGTGACTGGTGCCCTGTGGGCGGTGGTTCCTGTTCGTCTCCTGCATCGTCGTCCATACCGTCGATGTCTTCGGAGTCGAAGTCGAGCATGTCAGTTAAATCATCGACAGTGGCTACTAAGTGGGTGGAGGGTGGGCGGCGAATTTCTTTGTCATCCGCATCCCAATCCTGCCGAACATGGTTCGGCAAGGATCCTCCTGACAAGGAGAGAGACCTTGATGAGTTTAGTATGTCGCCAAAGGGCGAGTGCTGAAAAATATCCACGGAGGTAAACTTCATGATCGGTGCCCGATCGGATTCGCTAGGAACGGGCGCAGGCGGTTCGGAGTCCGTGGCCGGAGAAGGATCTGGCAGTTTGACAACACGGCTCTCGTGCAGGGTCTCTATGGCGGGGTCCATCCACCCATCCATGGACGGCGCAACTGGCTCCGAATTGAGGGTCGGAGCGGCTGCTGGTGCGATCTCCTGAACACTGTCCGATGGTAGAGCTAAATCGTACTCATCGTGACCGTGTGACGCACAAGGAAGGGGCTTGAATCCGTTGAAGATCAAGTCTCCGCGGATATCGTCGTGTAGTTTAAGCTTCCAAACCTGCCCTGGTGGCCAGGGGCGTAACTTTCGATCTGCTCCAGATGGCCAAGCGAGTTGGCCCGCAGTGCGAAGCCGCCGAACACAAAGATCTGTCCGGGGAGAAAAGTCTCACCCTAGACTGCATCGCTATCGATGATCGTAGGAGCCATCAAGCCTAACAGCGACGACACAGAGGAACTCTCAATGAAAGCACCAATGTTGGTGTCAAAACCGGCGGATCTCGGGTAGGGGGTCCTGAACTGTGCATCTAAGGCGGATGGTAACAGGAGGCAGGGGACACGATGTTTTACCAAGGTTCGGGCCTCTTGATGGAGGTAAAACCCTACGTCCTGCTTGATTTATTCTTGATGATATGGGTATTGCAAGAGTTGATCTACCACGAGATCGGAGAGGCTAAACCCTAGAAGCTAGCCTATGATATGATTGTCTGTTGTTCTATAGACTAAAACCCTCCGGTTTATATAGACACCGGAGGGGGCTAGGGTTACACAAGGTCGGTTACAAAGGAGGAGATATACATATCCATATTTCCTAGCTTGCCTTCCATGCCAAGTAGAGTCCCATCCGGACACGAGACGAAGTCTTCAATCTTGTATCTTCATAGTCCAACAGTCCGGCCAAAGGATATAGTCTGGCTGTCCGGAGACCCCCTAATCCAGGACTCCCTCAGCAGGCACACCATCATCAACAACTCCGTTTTTTATAAGAGTAGAGATAAAATATATTAAATGTAGTATACCATGTTCATAACCACACCATGTGTATCACCGTTATATATATTCACACATCCGTCGGTTTGAAACACTATGATAAATTCTTCAAATATCTGAATTCGCTTTTTATAATGAAGTATATATGATCTCTATTCGTCTTTTACACCCACACAACCCTCTTATCTTTGTAGCTAACGCTAACTTTCTCTTGTGCATGCACACGCCCGCATCCCTCTCACCCTCCCTCAGCATTCTCTAGCTCCATCGTGCAAATTCGTCTTTTCACATTAGGTCGTTCACCCACGGTGTGTGTAGGCCCCCCAGCTCCTTCTTTACAGCACACATCGATCGATATGCCTCTCGAGCCAGGTGTGCCTAGCACAAACACAAGCTTCCCCTCTTCTCTTGTCACCGTCCATGCCTCACTCCCACAACTCTTTTCATCGTTCTCGTACTCGCACACTCCTCCCCCTCGATATAGTATGCCTCTCGTACCACCTCCTAGATGCATCCCTCTCTCTCTATCCTTCTCCTCGTGCCTCATTTGCTTCTAACACACACATGCATGTATATCGATTGATCTCCCAACATATACCTAGATCGACTTTAACTACCCCCCATCGATCGATGTACCTCACAAGTTATGTCTCTCCTTTCTCTTACAAAGGGTGATTGATCTTCCTATGTAGTTACGTCTGCTTAACACAGCCACATCGTCCCCCCTCATCATTCGTGCATGCCTCCTGACCTGTCTCTCACACGCACGAGCACAGACAACAAGCAGCCATCTCCTCTCTTATTGATATTGCGGGTGTGCCCTTCGTTTGTCTAGCAAGCCTATCCCCCCATTTGTTAGAAGCAACTGCACTACCACCCCCTCCAGCACTCTAGCTCTATCTCTCTCCCAACCTTATTCATCTCCTGCACATATGCATGGATGCCGATCGATCTCCCTTAATACATGAGGTAGATCGATCTCCTTAATACATGAGGTAGGCCTCTCTCCTCCTCCACACATATACCAGCCATTGTACCTCTATAGTTAATTGGGCCTCCCTCTTCCCCCACCACAAACTGATAGTCGAGCGCTGCAGGTAGGTATCCATGCCACAGAGACAAACTGCACATGTCCCATCTCACGTTCCAGTAGGCCAGCCACTCTATATCTTTGACGTGGGCACACACAAATTCGATGGCACTCTTTATCGATCACGCGCGCGCACACACACACATAATCCCTCTCTTTGATTCTATGGACACATCAAGCCGATGATACCTACACTCTCTTCTCGTGGATCGCCCCCTCTATATATGTTATATCCAGGACTCTATTTCACACACATTGCATATGTTAAATTTTTTGATTGACCCCCCCACACAAAAAACTCTCAAGAACCCACACACTATATCTCTCTAGGTTTGTATCTCTCTCACACAACCCCACGTAGGCAGTGTACGTATACAGGAAGAGAATAGGTGCACCGTGCACGTACTCACGCTTCGTGCCCAGCCACACCCGCGCGGGTACACGGTGGAGCTCATTTCTCTGCAGAAGCTGAATTTGTTTTTGAAACATCAAGTGGCCAGAGACTTGAAAACTTATTTTCCCATTAGTGACTTGTCAGGGCGGTGGATTTTAGTTTGTACGATTTTGCTGCATCCACCTAAAGTAACGAAAGTTCTTACGTAAACTTCCTAGTAATGCCCTCTTCGTAGGTGCAGCATTACTCCTAACATTTGTAATATCAGTTTGAAACTTGTAATATTGCCGTGTCCTATTCCTGCGTTTTTAAAATCCTGCGAATCAAACAGGTCCTGAGTTGGTGATGATGTTGTGCCTCCCATCTTTCACCAATAGCCGTCGGATCTAGATCTGACGCATACAAACCAAGCTTCTCCATTTTTGCAAAAAGATGCCCGCACTTGTTCCCTATTTACAAACAACTCCTTGTCTCTCACAATCAGCCTCATCTCCTCCCCACGACATCTAGGAGTAGAAGGCCGTGGAAAAATCTGGCGCGATGGCCGCTGCCGGAGCCGTCCACCCCCAATCTTGGTGTTCTGTGCAATGCACGGGCATCTACGCACGGGAAATTATGTCGAATAGGGCTAGTTGTAAGCAGGCTAGCTCTACATCCATGATGATAGTGACTGCAGACGGTGAGGCTGACTATGGTATGCTGAACACGGCGCCTATACTTAGGTGTCATCTCCGGCGCAGGGTCTTGTCACTTCACTGTGAGGAGCAGCACGTAATAATTTGACCAACGGGTAGTACAGTGCTAGTACTCCTACTACTACATTGGTAGTACTACTACTAGTACTAGTAGCACCACCGTCTGGATTTAGGAGTACTACCACGTCCATATGGATTTTAGTATTTGACTAGCAATATCTAGTAATGCATGTCACCAAAAATGTACTACTCCCTCTATAAATAAATACATGGCGTTTTATTCCTATTGGCGAGAGAACTTAATGTTTTTTTGCTACTCCTAACTAGAGTACTAATAGGATTACATGCAATGAACTAAACACTGCATGTCATGTTTGGTAGTCTCAAGTCATTGAAAGCATGCACGGCCCACATCTCTCATTGGTTGATATGTCACGAAATAAGAAACAAGGAGGGAGTTAATGCGCCGTGCCTAAGTATTTTGGGATTATTTGGTTTTCGTAAGGTGACTTACACAACATTTTTGTTTACATGCATTAACATTTTATTAGTTAAGTCAAAGGTCAAAACTTGGCACAAAATGCAAAGGGGACCAATAAACCAGTAAACATCAAACTTCTCTCGTTTGGCCCCAACTAGAGGTCCGGTGAGATGACTATACTGCACCGGCACGGAGGGGGACGCAGCTTCATTGACTTACGGCAACTGCCTTTGGGTGAATGACACGTGGCCCCAGGGGGTGGCTGGCCCACCTATCATACAGCCAAAGGCAGGTGCAGTAGAGGGCTGAGGAGTAGTACGAAATCCTACGCACCTACGCACACTAACCAGGGGATGAGTGATCACTCGAATCGCAAGATCAGTTGACTAGAAGCTATGCTAGACCCATGGAGGCGATGAGCGCGAGCATCAGCCGGCTGTGCCAGATGGTCCACGACGCCGTCCTGCAGCCCGGCACCGAGGAACGTCTCCAAGTAGTATTGCTTGAGGCCGCCAGGGCGAGGGGCCGCTTGGACGACAACTTCGTCTCCTTCTTCGACGAGGTCCTCGTCGGTTTCCTCGACAAGTTCACCGTCGTCAAGAAGCTTGCGGACGACTTTGACGTAAGCCTCCAGCCGACGCGCCCAGGCTCTGCGATGCCTGCCACCCTCAATGGCCACTATGGTAACAACCTTTTCGACGCACTGGTGGCCCTGCAACTGCCCGCCGTCGCGCCGGAGAATGTCCACCTCGAGGTCGCGCTCGCCGCGCAGTGCCTGGCGCAGCAAGACACCATCGACATAATCACCCACGTCTACACACAAATCGTCCACAAGGACTACTACATGCAAGAGGAGGACGATAGGACGCTGGCCTTCTTGGAGCACAGGGCAACCTTGGACTGCACTGTTCAGAAGCACGTTGAGCTCGCCGCCAACGCCGCTGCTCCTCACACGTCGGTTGGTGACCCGGCGCACTAGGGCGTGAGGATGTCGTTGAACGTTGATGGATCCGTATGTATTTTTATCTTTCCATCAAATCCATGTAGTAGTATATGATACTACAGTAATTATCTTACCTTTTGCATCAACTTCATAATTTTCATATGTACCCCATGCATGAACGGCGCCAGAACCAAACTTCTCATTACTCTAGGCAAAATCGTTATTTTCTATCTATCGGTCGTGCCATGGAGCAGAACCAAATTTTACAAGTTACGAGTTCAAAAGGAAAAGGCTGCCGTGTTCGCGTCGCACCCCCACACTGTTGGTCTGGCACGCCGCTCAAGCGGGAATGTGTGCGTTGTTGCATTTTCACTTACAAGTGGGACCGCAATTGAGCAAACCGACTATCGGCAAACTCCCACCCCGCCCACCGCGCGATGGCTGAGAAAACAGGAGGGAGAAGAGATGGCTGTAGCACGCACTCCAAGAAAATTGGTGTCGGATGGGACTCGTGTGGGTGGCGTGTGCCGTACTGTTAGACATGAATGCTAGTTATGGCCCATGCCACCCCATTATATCGAGCTTATGTCGAGGTACATAGAACAAATTTCCTGCAGTCCGTGCTCAACCCTCCTCTATCTCTCTTCTCAGCCAGCCAGCGGACGCGCGAAGCCCATCGTCTGTTTGCTCACATGCGGCCCACATGTTAGTGAAAACGCAAGAGGACCCACTGAACCTGCACATCTTTCAGCTCGATGTGCTGGTGATGAAAAACAAATCCAAAAAAGATCTTCGGTGGCCGCTTTTGGAGTTACTCAAGAGTAGTAAGATTCTATTTATAGTTTAACCCTAGATGCACATCTCGTGGCTTCAACTACCACTCTATTTTCTTTCATGACACGACCTGGATGCTGGATGTCCCACATGTCGGCAAAAGGAGGAAGAACCTGACCAAATCTTTGGTTCTGCTCTCGGATTAGCGTGCTAACTTAAAAAATTTATTGTGTACTCCCTCCGTTCCAAAATACTTGACTTCCATTTGCCCAAAAATGGATGTATCTATATACTAAGACTTGTCTAGATACATATATATTTTGACAAATAGAAGGCATGTATTGTGCAACGGAGGGAGTAGAATGGATGCAAGTTTTTGTATTGGGAAGAAGAGTACATCCATATATTGATAGAGCGCAATTTAGTAGTTGTTCTATCACTTTTAGCTAGCACAGATGCAAGATCGAGCGTCCGCAGATAAACAATGAATGCACCGAGAAGGCACTAATCCAACTTACAGGAGTAGTAAAATGTATTCTTGTGGTTCTTGTTCTCTTTGGTCTTTCTTTTCTAGTCAAAATTATCGTTGGAGTTCGTGCAAAATGGAGGTGCATTTGGGGTCATGCGTTGGAGTTGGCCTTACAAGTGGGACTGCAGTTAAGGAAACCGACTATCGGCAAACTCCAACCTCGCCCGCCGCGCGATGGCTGAAGTTAGAGAAACGACGAGGTTGAAGAGATTGCTCTAGCACGGACTCCAACAAATAATATGGTGTCAGATGGATGTCGTGGTGGTGGCATGTGCCGTACTCCTGGACATGAATGCTTGTTCTGGCCCATGCCACCCTACTACTCCTACTACTTACTCCTACTAGTATATAGTATACTAGTATCGAGGATTCGAGGTGCTGGTTACGTACAACGGACACATTAACATATGGCTACAGTAAAAACACCCGCCCGACGCGCGAAGCATGTGAAGCTAGTACAAATTTAGAGAAGCAACTCGAAATCCATTCATAAATTTAGTAAGTTCATCACACGCATATCATTTTATTACATACAACAGGTCATCAACCCACATCGACAACGAGGATACATTATAAATACTAAAGTTTTCACCACACAACAAATAACAAGCCATGAAATGAACTTCAACTCAACCATTCCGCGGTGTTGGAAACGCTTGCTTTGAACCACAAGTGATTCTCTGGGACGGGCCATCCGTTGTCGATCTGGAGACCAACGCAGGACTGATCATCCAGGCTGAAGCGGCCTACTATATCAGTACCAGGGTAGGGAACCACCCAAATGTCCGAGGTATAGACACAGTTGCTTCTCATAAATGTGTCAACAGTAGTTGGATCGCCTTTCACCATCATCGGATAGTTTTGTCCAAGGAAGAGCGAGTTTTCTCCAAGACTATCAACTCTGTGCCAGGGAGAAGGAGTTGGCGCTAGCACACTAGTATCCATCCCGAATACCATGCAACGGGTGTTGCAATAGGTCCGGAGAGTGCGACAATGGGAGACACCTGCTTCCTTAGCAGTATCATCATCAGTGGGTTGTATACACACAAGAAGAGGTGATCCATAGGAATTAGTTGCCAGGCGCCACAGAGTATATGGGTGCTACTCGTGATCATCACCATCGGCATCTCCCCCTTGGTTATAAAAATTTTCAAGTATAGGTGGTGGGATGTTCACAGGACCATGGAAACACAAGAAGAAGTTTAATTAGTAAAGGGAAACTTGCTAACCCGCATGCATGTGGATGAAACAATTATAATTACGATGGAAGACAAACATACCGAAACTACTAGGATGCCATGCAAAAACAGTGCCACGAGTGGTGGCAGCAAACACAAGGCCCTCGTATTGAATTGCATCACAGTACTCATCCGTGTACAGAAACTGATTTTTGAGCAATATCCATCGAGTCGAACCACGAAGGATGGCAACAAGCTTGTCGAAGATAGCAACAACTTGATAGTTGTTGTAATTCCAAGAGCGGTTGGGAAATAGACAAATTGCTGTCTTCCATAGAAGATAGTCACCATTATCGTATTTGAACATGCATACATTACCGGTGTGCTCAACCACTGGGCAGTGTGCTGAGATTTTTGGAAGTGGAACCCGGTGACGAGTATACACATTCACAAGTTCCCACTCGCAGTTGGACCCAATGTAAACAACCCAATCTCCATTTGCGCCCGCCCAAGCCTTGCCCTTAAGCGATGGCATCTTAACATCATACGTATCATTATCAAGCGGCATCAACTGGCACAGGGCGAGGCCTCCGCCGTGCCGGTGCCAGTCATCAGGGTCACGGCGAAGAAGATAGGGGAGATCAAACCGCTCCTTGAATCTTGGGTTCTTCGTAATTATGTTATTAGTTGAGTCGAGAATGGGCTTGAACGAACCTGCCATGCTAGCCGAGGTGATGACGTCGCACTGATCAATGACTTCCTCCACCACGTCATCTTTCAGATCGGGGCAAGAATAACGGGGTCGTTTCCGGCCTGTTCCCTCCATGGAGAAGACGATCGAACAATGGCAGAAGAAAGGGTGAAGGGCTGAAGGAAAATGGAGGAGGGAGAGGAAGAGTGTGTGACAGCAGTTCCAAATCGAGAGGGAAAGGCGAAGAGTCGGTGGACAGTTGCCAGTTTGCCACAATTCACAAAGAGGCACCCCGGCCTACACGTCCGTTCGAAAATACTCCTACTACTCGCCGTCGTCTCACTGATATGTTGGAACGGGACCACATGTCAACGAAACATGGTGTGTAATTTCTCGTGCAAAATGCGATCTGGCCGCGTTGGCCCGAGGTGCCGCATTAGTTATCGACCTTTATTTTTTTAATGGCGTGCCGATCAGTTTTGAAGCACGACTAACTGGTACTGTATGTGGATAGGATGACAGCAGGGACCCGCCAAGGTCATGGCAGTACGCAAGCAAGTGCCTCCTTATTTCAAGCCAATAAAAAAATGGCTCCTCCTAGTGGATTTCTGACATCTGGGTCCCATGCCATTGTCAACTTAGTCAATAAACGAGCGAATTGCACAACGAGCGGCTGACACCAGGGACCCAGCAGCTCGCCCAGATATTTTTGTTTTGGGTTAATTTGATAAATGCCACTCCAAATCTGGTGTATCCGAGAAATGCCACTGCAATTTCCAAACTTTGAAAAATGCCATTTCTAGTGGCATTTTTCGAAGTCTGGTGTGGCGTTTTTCAAAGTTTGCAAACTGCAGTGGCGTTTTTCAAAGTTTGCAAAAATTGCAGTGGCATTTTTCAAAGTTTGGAAATTGCAATGGCATTTTTATGAATCGCCATAATTGGAGTGGCATTTATCTAATTTGTTTTTGAGACGGAAGCAGGGTGTCAACTGGGCTGTGCGGGACACTCTGGCCTGTCTAGACAGCCTTTTCTTTTATGTTTACCACAGACCAGCCCAGTAGTTTTTTTCTTTCTGAAAATGGCTAGCCCAGTTCTTTTGTGATTTGTCAAGTAAGTCGCTTTATCAGGCCTATTGGGCTGCAAATCTTTCAAGATGAGGAGAGCTTCATTGGGCTGGCCGAGAAAATGGCCTATCAGTAATGAGAAATGGGATGTATATTTTTAAAACACATCAAACCGGCAATTATTTTCAAATATCTTTTTTCATTTCGAGATTTTAAATTGCATTGATTTTTATGCGTGGACAATTTATTGGATTTTAAAATCAGTCTGAATGTGACTCGAAATTTCGGGATTAAAAACAGTTTAGACCACACCGACATATGCAAAATTTCGTATAACTTTTTAACCGTGGCCACAATATGGGCTGTAATGCTAACATAAAGAATATGGGCTCCAAAAAAACCCGTAAGAATTAGCAAATGGGCTGTAAATTATTTGAAATAATGGCAGATGGGTTGTATGCTGTTTTCCACAGATTTGAGGCTTTCCATAGATGGCTTGTATACTGTTGGATGTCCATCCAACGGCCGTCGTGCTTCTTCAATCTCTGCTCTTCCTGCTCCAGCCACTCCAAGAAGCGCCGGCGGGACTGCCTGCTCCCTCCTCCCCACGGCGGGCTGTGCTGCCGCACAGGCCTCACCGCCCGATCGTACTCCCATCGCTGGCCTAGCCATCCCTCTACTCACGCACACCCGCTATTATTCTCCGGCGACGGCAGACGAACCAGTAAACCCTCGTACAGTCATACTCCCCTCCGTGTGGGAAACAAAAACAGCTGCCGAGTCTTCCCTGCCTCCGTGTCGTTCCCTTCCTAGGCCTCGCCGTGGTCCATCGCCCTGGTGCTCTCGACATGGCGTGGTCAACGACCGACATGCATCTGAAGTGGACTGTACGTGGAGAGGCTGATAGCTGGGTCCACGGCGGCACACAAGGAAATGCCTCCTTATTACACGCAAAATAATGATTTCCTCCACCTGACATCTGGGACCCACCGAAACGGCCTCTGTATTTCGCGAAAAAAACGTTACCGCCGCTAACAGCTCGGACCCACCAGCTATATCTTCGCACGCAAGGAAGTGCCTCCTTATTACGCACAAAAAATGAATACTCCCCCTGCTAGCTGGGACCTAGTATAGTGGGCCTACTAAGTTGACGGGGATGAAGGGCTTTGTCAACTTAGTCAATATGCATGATTCTAGATCGACTGACCATACGATGTCCATCCAATGGCCGTAGTGCTTCTTCAACCTCTAGTCTTCTTTCTCCAGCCGCCCCAAAGGAGCACCGGTCGTGCCGCCTGCTCCTGCCTCCCATGGTCGGCTGTGCTGCTGCGGAGGCCTCACTGCCTCCATACTACTCCCACCACTGGCCAGGCCATCCCTCCACTCCACTCACCCACACCCCCTGTTATTCTGCGGCGACGGCAGCGCAGCCGAACCAGTGAACCCTCGTACTCCTCTCCGTGTGGGCATCCACTGTCGCGTCTTCCCCGGCTCCGCGTCGTCCCCTTCCTACGCCTCGCCGTCGTCCACCGCCGTGGTGATGTCGGCGCGGCATGGTCAATGTGGTCAACGACCGAATTCCATCAGTAGAATATTGTACGTGGAGAGACTGACAGCTGGGTCCACGGCAGCCGCAAGGAAGTGCCTCCTTATTACGCGGAAAATAATTATTCCTCCACCTAACAGCAGGGACCCACCGGACGCCCACCAGTATATCGCGAAAAAAATGTTTGCCCCTGACTGCTGGGACCCACCCGACGGGCCACCGGAAGTGCCTCCTTATTACGCACAAAAAAATGAAAACCCCCCTGCTAGCTGGGACCCACCTTGGTGGGAGGATGACTTGTGGGCCTACTAAGTTGACGGGGACAGAGGGCTTTGTCAACTTAGTCAATATGCACGATTCTAGCTCCAGTGACTGTATGATGTCCATCCAACGGTCATAGTGCTTCTTCAACCTCTGGTCTTCTTGCTCCAGCCGCCCAAACCAACGCCGGTCGTGCCTCTTGCTCCTGCCTCCCGTGGCCGGCTGTGATGCGGCGGAGGCCTCACCGCCCCCTACTACTCCCACCGCTGGCCAGACCATCCCTCTACTCACCTGCACCCCCTATTATTTTGCGGCGATGGCAGCCTCACACCGCAGCGAACCAGTGAACCCTCGTACTCCTCTACGCGTGGGCATCCACTGCCGCGTCTTCCCCGGCTCCGCGTCGTCCCCTTCCTAGGCCTCGCCGTCGTCCACCGCCCTGGTGCTCTCGGCGCGGTGTGGTCAACGTGGTCAAGGAACGGCTTCCATCGGACATGGACTGTACGTGGAGAGGCTGACAGCAGGGTCCACGGCCGCAGCAAGGAAGTGCCTCCTTATTACGTGCAAAATAATTATTCCTGCACCTGACAGCAGGGATCCACCGGACGGGCCACCGTATTTCGCGAAAAAAAAACGTTTGCCCCTGACTGCTGGGACCCACCAGCTACATCTTCGCACCCAAGAAAGTGCCTGACGGTCGGGACCACGCGTTGTCATTCTGGTCACGAACGTGTACATACATATATACTGGTGGATGTAGAGGCGCGTACGTGTCGTAGTAGAGGCGCGCACGTAGCATGTACACGTACGTACATCGGTCAGGGTGCAAGAAAGAAAATACGGCCATGTATGTGTACATACAGGCGGGGTCTCGAACGCCTACTCGCGCATACGTACGGCCAGGGCTCGTGTACATGGCTGGGTCGGAACGGAGAAACAGCATCGTCGTCGTGTTCATGGGGAGGCAACGGAATGCGTCGTGTTCATGGGGAGGCAACGGAATGCGTAGTGTTCATTGGGAGGCAACGGAACACGTGGGAGCCAACCGGCTGGGTCGGAACGGAATGTGTGGTCGTGTTCATCGGGAGGGCTAGGACGGAACAGGCGATGGAAACGAGGCCTGGCATACCGCACAACGGAGGAAACAGACCTCCTACGTTCGGAACGGGGTCCTGTTGATCGGGAGGGGTCTGGCGTACCGCAAAACGGAGGAAACGAACCTGAGACGGTCGAAACAGGGGTCCTGTTGATCAGGAGGGGTGTGGCATACCGCAAAACGGACGAAACGGACTTGTGTTGGAGCGCTATGGTCGAAACGGAGGTGCTGTTCATCGGGAGGGGTGTGGCGTACCGCAAAATGGGACTCCACGGGATACTGTTCATCTCCACCGTCGACCCCCTCCAGCCTCCACGAGCTACTGTTCATCCACCGTCGACCTCCTCCAGCCTCCACCTGCGACTGTTCATCCACGGGCTCCTGTTCATCCAGCCTCCACCGTGTGCTACTCCACTGGCTACTGTTCAACCAGCCCTCTCCACAGGCTCCTGTTCAACCACCCCTCCACGGGCTACTGTTCATCCTACCCTCCACCGTCTACTATTCATCCTTCCCTCCATGAGGTGGTCCTGTTCATCCATCCCTCCACGGGGTCCTGTTCATCCAGCCCCAACCGGCTCGATCGATCGGGGTCCTGTTCATCCAGAGGCAACATCACGGGGTCCTGTTCATCCACCCCCACCGAGAACTGTTCATCCAACCCCCCCCGGCAATGCTCACTGTTCATCTAGAGGCAGCATCGATCGGCTTCAGTTAGCAGCAGTAGCGAAGGAATCGCTCGATTGGGTTCAGTTAACAGCCATCGATCGATCGCTCGGGTTCAGTAACGCGTAGCCTGCAGTGCAATCGCTCGGGTTCAGTTAGAGCCCAACGCCTCACTCGGGTTCAGTTAGAGCCAACGCCACGCACACACGCACGTACGTGTACGAGAGAAGCGCGCATCGCTCGGACCCCGACCTCCCACCGTAACCGGGAACTCCCCGAAATTTTCCTCCCCCTCGCTTCTACCACGGTTTTTTCCGTCATGGACGGCCCAAAGTATGTCATGCAGTTGCATCTCCGGCCCGCCCAGGATGAAAAGCCCATTTTCTGTCATGATTTTTTTCATAGAAGTATGAGCCCACCACATCTATGATGATACCAGGTTTTGTCACAATTATCGTCATAGAACTGTCATATGTATGACAGAAAAAATTTAGTTCGGCCCAAAATGTCATGGATGTGTCTTTTTTTGTAGTGTAACCTCTAAGAGCGGACGGTGATAAGGAGCACTTGACCTTGGAGCATAAGACGGAGCTTTATTCTTGTAGCCTGGGTTGGGTGGGTGGGAAGATCCATTGCCACCTTTACTCTTCTACTAGTAAGGCTGACGGAACGGGGGAGGAGGAGGCAACCAGAACTTCTGTTGCTTAGATGCCACTTGAGTTGAAGAAGAAGATGGAGTTGCATCCCTGACTCTCTTCTTAGAAGCATCGCACTTGAGCTGAGCGGCCTCTTGCTTTAGTGCCATGTGGTAGAATTCATCATACATGGTCGGCTCAAAAAGCACGAGAGCTAATTGCAGATCTTCCCTGAGGCCACCTCTGAATTGATAAATCATGCTCTTCTCATCAGGGACATCTTTTTTGGCGAAGCGAGCGAGCCTCTGAAACAGGATGTTGTATTGGTAAAAAGACATGCTGCCTTGCTTGAGATTGCGGAACTCCTCGTGCTTACTCTCAGCAACACTTTGAGGAATGTGGTGAGCTTTGAAGTCTCAGTGGAAATCATCCCAGGTAATCACACGACCTCCTCTGGAATCTTTGTATTGTTGATACCACTCAGCAGCTTGGTCTTTGAGTTGAAACGAAGCAAACTTGACAAATTCCTCAGGCCTGACATTGCTACACCCAAAATGTTTGCAGATATCCACGAGCCAATCGTTGGCGTCTGTGGCCTCGACATAGTTACTGAAGTACTTCGGCTGGTTTGCGAGGAACAGATTGAGGGTAGCAAACTGAGCTTGATTGTTGCCTTGGCCTTGATTTCCTTGGCTGAGCTCTTGCAAGAGCTGCAAAAGCATCTGAGTGTTGGCATTGGTGGCGGCCATGATAGCTTGCCATGCCTCCGGAGGTGGAGGTGGTGGCGGAGGTTCCGTATTCTGACGCGTTGGAGGAGCCATCCTGAAGAGGTTGACATCCGTTAGCATCTTGAAAGACATATATTCAAGCTGAATCAATGGATCGAAATTGCAACATGTAGCCTTAACATTCGAAAAAGAATGAATGAATGAATTCCAAAGTAAATCATCACACTTCCATTAAGTTGAGAAGCCACTTAGATAAAGGTAGATGAATAAAATAACAAGGTACGGATATGAACAAATAATTGGTAAGAAATACTAGAGCTACATGAATTCCCACCTATGAAACTCCCGAAACTTTCTGGTTATGCAATCAGCTGTTGGGGATACAGGGGAAGCATAATATCTCAACCAAATCTAGCAAATCCTACATCTAGCTGTATCCATCCTTGAACACATAACCAAGAAACCTTCGGAAATCATTTACCTCAACCTTTGAAAAGCATCCGTTATACGAGTTATGGCAATACTCCCGAACTCCCGCCCCAGTACTGGGTGGCGTCTACATTATCTCACCAACAACTGCATAAAAAAGATTTTCGATGTCGACGAACTCAGGTAATCCAGAACAGCAACGATAAAATTGTGACAACAACACCTCGGAGCTCAACTCCCCAGGACACTGCCACAACCCCTAAATGTCAGGAGGCACTAAGAACAATATTCTCGTCACAAAACCATCGAAATTATTCCAAGATACCCGTGTGATCCTAAAAAAATTCATGAAATTTGAGAAGAGAAGAGTCAAAACTCTACGTCAGGAGGCCTCACCAGAGGGACGAAGGGACTGGGGAGTAAAAGAATCCTACTCTCCGATATATATAATCCTATAAGACTCAAAACATTTTTCTAGACTCAACAACGTCAGCGATTCGATCAAGCAGGGGGCTCCTAAGTCGGGGAAGGCTCTGATTGCCAACTTGTAACACCCACGATGCGGCTATAACTCCCACGTGTCAGAGCACGACTTAGAGGCATAACCGCATGGTAAGCATTTCGCAAGAGGGGTAATCTTTACACATCCCATGTACTGGATAAGAAAGAGATAAAGAGTCGTCTTACAATCGCCACTTCACACAATACATAAATATATCATACATCCAGAAGACAATCAAGGACCGACTACGGAACCAACATAAATAAAGACAACCCCAAATGCTAGATCCCCGATCGACCCAACTGGGATCCTCTACTGATCATCCGGAAAAGACACATAGTAATGGCCCGAATCCTCGTCGAACTCCCACTTGAGTTTGGTAGCGTCCCCTGCACTGGCATCATCAGCACCTGCATCTGTTTGGAAGTATCTGTGAGTCACGAGGACTCAGCAATCTCACACCCTCTCGATCAAGACTATTTAAGCTTATGGGTAGGAAAGGTTAGTGAGGTGGAGCTGCAGCAAGCACTAGCATCTATGGTGGCTAACTTACACAAAAGAGAGCGAGAAGAGAAGAAAAGCACGGTCGAGAAGCTAATAACAATCAAGAAGTGATCCTGAGGCTACTTACGTTCAAGCATAACACGAGACCGTGTTCTCTTCCCGGACTCCGCCGCAAAGAGACCATCACGGCAACACACGCGGTTGATTCATTTTAGTTAAGTTAAGTTCAAGTTCTCAACAACCGGACATTAACAAATTCCCATCTGCCCATAACCGCGGGCGCGGCTTTCGAAAGTTCAAAACCCTGCAGGGGTGTCCCAACTTAGCCCATCACAAGCTCTCACGGTCAACGAAGGATATTCCTTCTTGCAGGAAGACCCGATCAGTCTCGGAATCCTGGTTACAAGACATTTCGACAATGGTAAAACAAGACCAGCAAAGCCGCCCGATGTGCCGACAAATCCCGATATGAGTCGCACGTATCTCGTTCTCAGGGCACACCGGATGAGACATCCTACGAGTAAAACCAAACCTCAAGTTTCCCCGAGGTGGCCCCGCAGCCTACTCGGTTCGGACCAACACTCAGAGGAGCACTGGACCGGGGGGTTTAAAATAAGATGACCCTTGAGTCTGCAGAACCCAAGGGAAAGGGTATATGGTGGTAGGTAGGAAAATGGTAAAACCAAGGTTGGGCCTTGCTGGAGGAGTTTTATTCAAAATGAACTATCAAGAGGTTCCCATAACACCCAACCGCGTCAGGAACGCAAAATCAAGGAACATAACACCGATATGACGGAAACTAGGGCGGCAAGAGTGGAACAAAACACCAGGCATAAGGCCAAGCCTTCCACCCTTTACCATGTATATAGATGCATTAAAGTAAACAAGATATAATAATGATATCCCAACAATATCCATGTTCCAACATGGAACAAACTTCATCTCCACCTGCAACTAGCAACGCTATAAGAGGGGCTGAGCAAAGCGGTAACATAGCCAAACAACGGTTTGCTAGGAAAGATGGGTTAGAGGCTTGACATGGCAATATGGGAGGCATGATATAGAAAGTGGTAGGTATCGCGGCATAGCAATAGAGCGAACAACTAGCAAGCAAAGATAGAAGTGATTTCGAGGGTATGGTCATCTTGCCTACAAAATTCTTAGAGTTGACGAAAGCTTGATCCTCATAAGCGTACTCAACAGGTTCCTCGATCATGTACTCGTCTCCTGGCTCTACCCAAAACAAGAACACAAGCAAAATGACCAACAATCAATCATGGTGCAATGCGCAAGCAACATGATGCGAAACATGCCATGATATGCGAGATGTGATATGCAATGCATATGCATGCTCCGGAAGGAAAAATAAGAACAAGGCATCAACTTGGCAAAGCAAGTGTGCCTCTGTAAAGATGACATGATTTCGGTCGAAATCAATATAAAGATCACCAGAATCGGATGCACGGTTTGCAAATGGCAAGCAAAACAAGAATGGCACAATTATGCGATTAACAGCATGATGCCATCTAGAATGCAACAAGAAACTAAGCTACTGCACTCCAACATAGCAACAAAGCACATGGCAGTGATCTACTCAAGAGGCTTGACAAAACATGAATCTAACTATGGCAAGAACAAGTTTATAGCATGCTTGGATCAACTACAACAACCATGGCAAAATTGATTAACATGTAAACAATCTGCCAGCAACATTTTGTAGCAAAAGTAGAGCAAGATTAAGTCATGCTAGGGCACTCCATAATTACAAACAGGGGCATGGATGGATAGAGCATAACCATATGTCCAAATCATCCTTACTGAAGCAACTCAAAGAAAGCATGTATCTCACTGTAGCAATATGGGTACATGTCATCAAAATAACAGAAGACAAGACTTAGCCAAAATCCAAAGATCCTGAAAATAGCAACAACACGAAGGCTACTATCGGCGTTCTGGGAACGGGGGTCCCCAGACTTGCCTGCCTGCGGCCTGCGACGTGGCTCAAAGGGGGGCCCAGCGTGGCCCATCTTCACCAACACAAACCCAAGACCCTCGCGAGGGGCCAAGCCTCGCAGGGCGGACGACGCGAAGCTTCCTCAGGCACGGCCTCGTCAGGCTGGCTCACGAGGAGGCGGAGAGATCAAGGCGGGGTACCTCACGAGGTGCCCGTGACGCAAGCCATGACGACCGAGGGTGCCAGGCGGGTGCCAGCCCGCGCAGTGTCCTCCTCTTTGGTGAAAAGGGGGCAAGCGCAGCCGCGGAGTACCGAGGCATGAGGCAAAGGTTGCCATTTTGGTGCAACGAGACCAAGACCAGGAGGACTACAAGACGGAGGTCACTGAGGAGCCCAAGACGGCGTCATCACCAGAGCTTTGCGCAGGCGAAGACTACTTTTGTCAGGGTAGCTAGTACTAGCTGTCCCCCTTCAAATTAGCCCGCCATTGTTGGCTCCCTTCCCGCTCGATATTTGGGAAGAGGACCAGGGCCCCTATAAATAGGATCAGCCACCCACTAGACAGTGGAGAGAGGACGGACGGAGAAGGAGGGAGAGAGAGAGAAAGGTGACTAAGCTCCTCCCAGCATTTCATCGCCCCAGCCAAGAAAATTCCCTCGCGAGGCTGTTCTTCCTTGTATTGTTCATCATCATCAGCCCAAGAGGCAATCCACCACACCACACACTGGAGTAGGGTATTACACCACAACGGTGGCCCGAACAAGTATAAACCCTGCGTCTCTTGTGTTGTTCTTGCCATAGTTTAGATCCTAGCAAGGCGGAGGGGTGCAGGTAGGTAGGAGGCGAAATCTCCGTGCGCACCCCAGTGTTCGAGCCTCAAGGGTCTGTCGGAACCCGAAATCCGACATTTGGCACGCCAGGTAGGGGTGCGCCGGGATTCATCTTCCACCACCCCGATCTCCTCCGACCATCACGCCCATGTGTGACGCTCATCGGGCCCGCGCCGAGCGCCGGGCCACACTCGCTTCCCGCGCCGCCCAGACGGCCCCTGTCGTTGGCGTCCTCGCCGTTCCCCGTCACCTACCGTCAATGCCGCCACCGGCCCGGTAGGGGACGAGCAGCAAGCATCGTCCCGGCATCTGTCCATGCGGCAAGACGGCCGCACCGCAACTCCCTCGCTCACCCAAGCTGGTTCTTCGTCCCGCGTGCTTCGCACGCCCATGGAGCCCCGCAACGTCATTGCGGCCCTCTTGGGAGGCTCGCAGGCGCCGCCTACAAGTCACCACGTCAAACCGTTCATCCGCCAGGTCAGCGCCGCTTCCACGTGGCAGGGGGCTCCCCTGGACCGGGCGGCACCCGAGACCGGCCTGACCTTCAGCTCGGAGGACCACCCCTCCAACTCGGCCTGCTCGGGTGCGCTCCCCATGCTGTGCACCCCCACCATCTGCCAGGTGGCCGTCACCAGGACCCTCATTGATGGCGGCGCGGGCCTCAGCGTGCTCTCGGTCGAGGCCTTCGACCTCCTCTACATACCCCTGGAACGGCTGCAACCCAGCCGGCACTTCTCAGGCGTTGGGGGCGAGTCGTCCAGCTCCTTGGGACAGATCCGGCTCCCAGTAACCTTCGGCACCAATGACAACTTCCGCACGGAGCTAGTAGACTTCGACATCGCCCCCATCGGCCTCCCCTACAACGCCATCCTCGGCTACCCAGCGCTGGCCCAGTTCATGGTCGCGACGCACCCGGCGTACAACCTCATGAAGATGCCCGGGAGCAGCGGTGTCCTCACTGTGCACGGGGACACCGGGGACGCGCTGCGGGTGCTCGAGCTCGCCTTCAAGACGGCAGCGTCGGCACAGCCCGCCGACTTGGAGACCCCCGGGCCCAAGGGGGCTGCACCCGCCAAGAAGAAACAGTTGTTTACCCAAGACAATGTAGAAACCAAGCAGATACCCGTCGATGAGGACGGGTCCACCAACGCCACTTTCACCATAGGCGCCCACCTCGAACCCGAGCAGGAGAAGGCCCTGGTCGGGTTCCTGCACGCAAACAAGAAGGTATTCACTTGGGAGCCTGACCAGTTGGCAGGGATCCCTAGGGGTGTAATCGAGCATCACCTCAACGTGTGCCCCAACGTGCGCCCTGTGAAGCAGAAGGCCAGGCAGCAGTCCACAGAAAAGCAGGCCTTCATCGTCCAAGAGACCCACAAATTAGAAGCCGCTGGGGTCATTCGCGAGGTCCGATACCCGGATTGGCTGGCCAACCCTGTCGGTATACCAAAGAAGGGAGGGAAGGAGCGCATGTGTGTCGACTTCACCAACCTCAACAAAGCATGCCCGCAAGATCCGTTCCCGCTCCCTCGCATCGACCAAATCGTCGATTCCACTGCAGAATGCGACCTGTTATGCTTCTTGGATGCATTCTCTGTGTATCACCAGATCAAGATGGCGGTAGAAGACGTCGAGAAGACAGCCTTCCTAACCCCGTGTGGGGTGTACTACTACACATGCATGCCATTCGGGCTGCGTAACGCAGGGGCGACCTTCCAGCGGCTGATGCACATCACCTTGGGCCTGCAGCTCGGGAAGAATGTTGAGGCGTACGTCGATGACATTGTGGTAAAATCTCGGGAGGCCAGGACCTTGATACAAGACTTGGAGGAAACCTTCGCTAGCCTCAACGCAGTGAACCTATGGCTCAACCCAGAGAAGTGTGTGTTCGGAGTCCCCTCGGGCAAGCTCTTGGGTTTCCTCGTGTCCCACCGAGGCATCGAGGCTAACCCGGAGAAGGTCAAGGCGGTGGAAGACATGAACCCGCCAAAGACCCTCAGAGAAATGCAGAGGCTCACGGGGCGCGTGACTGCGCTAGGGCGCTTCATCTCCAAGTTGGGGGAACGAGCACTGCCTTTCTTCCAGCTAATGAAGAAAAAGGGGCCCTTCGAGTGGACTGAAGAGGCCGACAAGGAGTTCCAGGATCTCAAGAGATACCTGACTAGCCCACTGGTCATGGTGGCTCCACGCCCTCAAGAGCCCCTGGCGCTTTACCTCGCCGCCACTCCCTACTCCGCCAGCGCAGCCTTGGTGGCAGTCAGAGAGGAGCGCCGAATCAAAACCGCGGTAGCAGCCCGGGACAAGGCAGAACAGGGACAAGGAAGGCCCACAGAAACTGCCACCGCGGCTGAGGAGGATCAGCCGCCGCAGGGGGCGCACCGGAGGCGGAAGGGGCCCCTCTCCCTGATGGCCAGTCTCAGGAGGCCTCATTGCCTCAAGAGGCGCCATGGTCTCCGAAGGGAACCACCAGCACTGACGCACTCCACCTCGTTGAGCACCCAGTGTACTTCATCAGCACGGTGTTGCGGGATGCAAGGGCACGGTACCCCATGCCTCAGAAACTCCTCTTCGCGCTACTGGTGGCCTCGCGCAAGCTGCAGCACTATTTTCAGGGTCACCCCATCAAGGTCGTCTCATCATACCCCCTGGAGAGAGTGCTCAGGAGCCCTAATTCAGCTGGAAGGGTCGCTGAGTGGAACATAGAACTGCAAGCGTTTTAGCTCGAATTCAGCACGACTAGGGTCATCAAGGGAGCAGCGTTGGCGGATTTTGTGGCAGAATGGACGGAGGCGCCAGGCCTCAAGGCCGACGAGGATCGGTCCCTGTCCCCGGCAAGTGAGGCGCCAGAGGGCTGGGTCATGTACTTCGATGGGGCGTTCTCCAGGCATGGCGCTGGGGCTGGGGCGGTGCTTATATCGCCCACTAAGGACAAGCTCTACTATGCCGTGCAGCTCTGCTTCCAGCAAGGTGAAAAGGTCTCCAACAACATAGCGGAGTATGAAGGTTTAATAGCGGGCTTGAAGGCCGCGGCTGCCCTGGGGGTGAAATGCCTCACCATCAAGGGCGACTCGCAGCTCCTTGTCAATTTCTCCAACAAGGTGTACGAGCCGAAGCATGAGCACATGGAAGCCTACCTAGCGGAGGTCCGCAGGATGGAGAAGCAGTTCTGGGGGTTGGAGTTGCAGCATGTGCCCCGTGGCACCAACCAGGAGGCCGACGACATCGCCAAATGGGCGTCCAGGCAGTTACCTCAAGAGCCTATCGTTTTCGAGGAGCGGCTCTTCAAGCCCTCAGCCCTGCCGTCATTATCGAACACAGCTCAGCCCCAGGAGGAGCTCCCCCAGCCACCTGCCTCAGGGGCTCCGGCCTATGGCCCGGCCTCAGGAGCACGCCTGCTCCTGACGATGGAACCTCAGGAGGGATGTTGGATCACGGAGCTCCGGAGTTACCTAACGCAAGGGGCCCTGCCGGAGAAGGAGGACGAAGCGGAGCGAGTGCCACGCCAGACCTCGGCATACTGCATCAAGGATGGAGAGCTCTACCGGAAGCGGCCAAACAATGTATCCCTGCGCTGCATCTCCAGGGAGCAAGGGAAGGAACTGCTGGAAGATATACACGGCAGAGACTGTGGACATCATTCATCATCACGGACCCTTGTCGGCAAGGCGTTCCGCAGTGGGTTTTATTGGCCCACCGCGCTCAACGACGCCGTCGAACTAGTGAAAGCTTGTGAGGCCTGCCAGTTCCACGCCAAGCAGATACATTAGCCAGCAGGAGGCTTGCAGACTATCCCCCTTTCATGGCCATTCGCAGTCTGGGGGCTGGACATCTTGGGCCCGTTTCCTCGGGCGCCCGGGGACTACCGCTACCTCTACGTCGCCGTGGACAAGTTCACCAAGTGGGCAGAAGTAGAGGCGGTCCGCACCATTACCGCGGGTTCCGCGGTCAAGTTCATCAAGGGCATCGTGAGCCGGTTCGGGGTGCCAAATCGCATCATCACGGACAACGGTTCGCAGTTCACCAGTAACCTCTTCAAAACATACTATGCTAACCTTGGAACACAGACATGCTACGCTTCGGTGGTGCACCCCCGAAGCAACAGCCAGGCCGAGCGAGCCAACGCGGAGGTCCTGAGGGGCCTCAAGACCAGGACGTTCAAGAAGAAGTTGGAGGCCTGCGGCAGAGGTTGGTACGACGAGCTTCAGTCCGTGTTGTGGTCCATCCGCACCACCGCGACCAAGCCGACTGGAGAGACCCCGTTCTTCATGGTCAACGTAGCTGAAGCGGTCCTCCCTCACGAGGTTAGATGTCGCTCCGCATGGGTCCTGGCGTTAGACGAGGCGCAGCAGGACGCCATGCGGGGGATGGACCTCGTGCTGGGGGAGGAACATCGCCGAGAAGCCGCGCTACGAGCGGCGAGGTACCAACAAGCACTGCGGCGATATCACTGTCGCAACATCCGCCCCAAAACTCTCGAGGTAGGAGACCTCGTGCTCAGGCGGGTTCTCTCCAGGGAGGGGCTGCACAAGCTCTCTCCCATGTGGGAGGGCCCGTTCAAAGTTGTTCATGTTTCCAGTCCCGGCTCCGCGCGCTTGGAGACTTAGGAGGGGGTGCCGGTCCAGAACGCATGGAACATCCAGCACCTCCGGAGGTTCTACCCCTAAAAAGGCCCAGAGCCTGTGAAGAAGGCGAATGCCTGTGAAGCTATCGCGTTTTGGAAAAGGCCCGGAGCCTGTGAAGAAGGCGAATGCCTGTGAAGATATCGCGTTTTGGAAAAGGCCCGGAGCTTGTGAAGAAGGCGAATCCCTATGAAGCTATCGCATTTTGGAAAACGCCTGGAGCCTCTGAAGAAGGCGAATGCCTGTGAAGCTATCGCGTTTTGGAAAAGGCCCGGAGCCTGTGAAGAAGGCGAATGCCTGTGAAGCTATCGTGTTTTGGAAAACTCCCGGAGCCTGTGAAGAAGGCGAACGCCTGTGAAGCTCGCCGCCCGTGACACTCTCACGTAATAATGAGTTGGGGCTGTACACGCCCCGGAGTCTCAGGAGCGCCAGCCTCAGGCCCTGGGGCTCCCTCCCACGCCCAGTGGCAGCACTTAGCTCTGCGCTGGTGAGAAGACGTCGAAGACTAGATTAGGTGCCAGACGCGGCTTTTCATTTGCTTTCCGCAGTTGGCTTGTTCCTTCTCATTCGAAGTTTTATTGAAGTTGTTGCCGTCTTTGGCTTGTGGTTCTTCGACTTTTCGCTCTCCTACCTCGATTTCTCTTGTGCAAGGCCTCGTGAGGGGGGCAGCCGAGCGCCCTCGCGAGTGTTCCTATCCTAGTCATTCAAAGGGTTCGCGACCTGGGCCCATCACAGGAGCACCCCTCCAGTCCGTGCCCCGCGGGCACCGCGACGTAAACAAAGGGCCTGGGTCGGTTGCCCCCCATGGCCGGGGCCGGGAATTATCCACGCGCGGGCGCGCAGCCGGAAGGTACAATAACGAAAGCAAAACGATGATTAATAGCAATAACCCAAACACGCCCCCGCGTTGCTCCACGCTACCGTCTTTGTTATGCAGGAAAAAGGGAAAGAAAGGACAAATCTGGCGCAGCTCGCCTCACACCGGCCCGCAGGGAAGGCCCGAGCTGCCTCCGGAGCTCAGGCGGACTCCCTCTCGCGCTTCACCAGGGCGCGACGGCGGGTGGACACGTTACCACCTCCCAAGCAGATATGACGGCATGGGGGCTGACGGCGGCCACCGCTAGAAGAGTCGCCGCCTGAAGAAGAACCGGAGAAGCTTGAGGAACCCTGGGCGCCGCCAGCCACGCGAGCGCTGCCCTCTCTGTCATCGCTGGAGCTGGGTTCCCAGCCGTGGTCGTCACCCTCGGGGCAACACCCTATGCGGCGACCGTCTTCCCCAAACACGCTCACGTAGAGGGTGGCATCACCGTCGAACTTGAAGTGTATGGTGCATCGACGGCTCAGGCCACGCGCGCGGGCAAACATCTGCCAACCGCGGGCCAGAGACAGGCTCCCGGCCGCGGAGACCTCTAGTGAGACCCATGAGGCCCGGCTACAGCAGCCGTCGGCCTGGAGCCAGAGGCCGCCCGGGGCGCCGGCAGGGAGCTCGCCAAGGAGGAAGCGAGGAAGTGGAAGCCGGGTGCTAGTCGGCTCCGCCGACCACACGACGAACTCCGACAGCACTTCAGCAGCGCGAAAGCGTGGCCTAGGGGGACGCGCAGCCGGAGCGCGCCCCCCGGCCACAGCAATCTGCCCGTCGCCGTGCTGAAGGTCGCCTCCACGGCAGCCGGGAGCCACCGTGGTGGCCACAGGATGTTTGCGAGGGCGCCCTCAGCCGCGGTTGGGCGGGGGAGAGGCGGGCTCAACCTGGCGAGCCTTCCCCTTCTCTGTGGCCGAGAACCTCCTAGACGGGGCCATGAAGAAAAAGGAGAAGCAAGGGGGGATGAGCTAGAAGGGCACGCGCCGGTCCATATTTATAGCTGGCGATGGCCAACCAACGGCCCCCACGATCGCACGTAATTATGACCCGCTTTGCATGCAAGGACTTGTCCAATCCGTGCAGTTGCCGAGGCGCCATGGGGAAGTGGAGACGCCCACGTCCCATCGACCGCCACGCGGCGCCCACGACCGCAGGCTGTTAGGGCCCGCGGCGCTTCGCTCTTGCCCTTCCGCCTCCCTGCACGGCCAAGTCCAGGCGCGCCTTGGGCCCGAGGGCTACTGTCGGCGTTGTGGGAACGGGGGTCCCCAGACTTGCCTGCCTGCGGCATGGCTCAAAGGGGGGCCCAGCACGGCCCATCTTCACCAACACAAACCCAAGACCCTCGCGAGGGGCCAAGCCTCGCGGGGCGGACAACGCGGAGCTTCCTCAGGCACGGCCTCGTCAGGCTGGCTCACGAGGAGGCGGAGAGATCAAGGCGGGGTACCTCACGAGGTGCCCGTGACGCAAGCCATGACGACCGAGGGCGCCAGGCGGGTGCCAGCCCGCGAAGTGTCCTCCTTTCCTCTTTGGTGCAAAGGGGGCAAGCGCAGCCACGGAGTACCGAGGCATGAGGCAAAGGTTGCCATTTCGGTGCAACGAGACCAAGACCAGGAGGACTACGAGACGGAGGTCACCGAGAAGCCCAAGACGGCGTCATCACCAGAGCTTTGCGCAGGCGAAGACTACTTTTGTCAGGGTAGCTAGTACTAGCTGTCCCCCTTCAAATTAGCCCGCCACTGTTGGCTCCCTTCCCGCTTGATATTTGGGAAGAGGACCAGGGCCCCTATAACTAGGATCAGCCATCCACTAGACAGTGGAGAGAGGACAGACGAAGAAGGAGGGAGAGAGAGAAAGGTGACTGAGCTCCTCCCAGCAGTTCATCGCCCCAGCCAAGAATAGACCCTCCCGAGGCTGTTCTTCCTTGTATTGTTCACCATCATCAGCCCAAGAGGCAATCCACCACACCACACACTGGAGTAGGGTATTACACCACAACGGTGGCCCGAACCAGTATAAACCCTGCGTCTCTTGTGTTGTTCTTGCCATAGTTTAGATCCTAGCAAGGCGGAGGGGTGCAGGTAGGTAGGAGGCGAAATCTTCGTGCGCACCCCAGTGTTCGAACCTCAAGGGTCTGCCGGAACCCGAAATCCGACAGCTACTTTGCTTGCTTGTACTAGTCACGACAAAGATCACAAAAATAAATGGCAAGCACCCCTGTTTGGCGACAGGTGGCGGGCGCCGATTGGACGAGCGGCGGGGGCTGGACGCGTCCGACGCCGGCGGACATGTCCGGCGCGGAGGGAGAGGTGGAACTAGGGTTTGGACCCGGATTTTGGACGGGGAGGACATATTTATACCTAGAAGGAGGTGGGAGTGTCCAAATGAGGTGTAGTTTTCGACCACGCGATCGTGATCCGACGGCGGAGGACATGGGAGTGGTTTGGAAGGGTTATTGAGCCTTTTGGAGGTGTGTTGGGATGCAACACACACGAGGCCTTTACGGTTCCCCGGTTAACCGTTGGAGTATCAAACGGACTCCAAATGGCACGAAACTTGATTGGCGGTCTACCGGTGGTGTACCAAGGCCACTTGGCAAATCTCGGTCCATTCTGAGAACGTTTAACACCCGCACACGAAAAGAGACAAAAGGGGACGCCGGTGCACGTAGGAGTGTTGGATCGCGAAACGGACAACAGGGAAAAAGCTCGGATGCATGAGACGCACACGTATGCAAATGAGATGCACATGATGACATGATATGAAATGCATGACATGAACAAAATGTAAAACGAAGACAAAACCCAACCACGAAGGGAATCTCATAACTTAAAGCCTGAAATGGCAGGAGTCAGAGTACAAATATGGCAAGTTACATCCAGGGTGTTACACTTGGTGACGGCCACGTTGCAGATGGTGGGCGTGCAGAGCGTCGGGAGCATTCCGGAGCCAGCGGTGGAGTCGGGGTGGTCTTCTGAGCCGAAGGTGAGGTCGGCCTCTGGCGCAGCCCAACCCGGCGGAGCCCCCGGGCGCCTGGAGGCGGCCCCGATCTGACGGAGGAATGGCTTGGCGTGGCGGTCTGATGGTGTTGCTTGAGAGCCGCCCAGCAGGGCCGCGACTGCGTGGTGCGCCGGCACTGCATAGTGAGCAGCGAAGAGGTCGCGGAGTTCCTCCAGGGGGCCACCGTGGATCCAGGGAGGCCGAGTAGCCAAGCGCGTGGCTCGCCGGCGAGGGCCATGGGGAACCAGCTGGCCATGTAGACGATGGAGCGACGGAGCAACGAACTGATGGAAGGGAAGCTACGGCACACCCCTACCAGGCGCACCAAATGTCGGATGTGGGATTCCGGCAAACCCTTAAGGTTCGAACACTGGGGTGCGCGTGAAGTCTTTTCCTCCCACCGATCTACGCCCTAGCTCGCTAAGATCTCGTGGACGAACTCGACGAACTCGCAACATAGAAAGACACAAGATTTATACTGGTTCGGGCCACCGTTGTGGTGTAATACACTACTCCAGTGTGGTGATGGTGGATTGCCTCTTGGGCTGATGATGAACCATACAAGGGGAAGAACAGCCTCCTCAGGTTGAGGTGTTCTTGTGCTTGGCTAACTTGTGTGGGTGAGTGCTGGATGAACTGCTCGATGACCCTACTGGGCAGGCTAGCTCTACTTATATAGGCCCTGGTCCTCTCCCCAAATATTGAGCGGGAAGGGAGCCAAGAACGACGGGTAAATTTGAAGGGGGACAGCTAGTACAAGCCATCCTGACAAAGGTGGTCTCTGCCTGCGAAAGGCTCTGGTGGTGACGTCGTCTTGGGCTCCACAATGACCTCCGTCTTGCCATCCTTCTGGTCTTGGTCCTGTTGCACCGATATGGCAACCTTTGCCTGATGCCTCGGTACTCCTCGCCTGCGCTGGCCTCCTTAGCACCAAAGAGGAAACAAGGACGATGCGCACGCTGGCGCCCGCCTGGCACCCGCCCGGTGTCGATCATCATGGCTCACATCACGAGAGCCTCGTGAGGTTTGCCTCGCCTTGATATCTCCGCTCCTCGTGAGCCTTCCCAACTAGGCCACTCCAGAGGAGGTCTCGTGACGTCCGCCTCGCAAGGCTTGGCCCCTCGCAAGGGTCTTGTATGCCTTGTTGATGAAGATGGGTCGTACGGCCTGCTGGCTTAGCCACGCCGCGGGCCGCAGGCAGGCAAGTCTGGGTATCCCCGTTCCCAGAATGCCGACAACCACAATCTCCTTCGTGGATCTCACGCAGAATCTCACAGCCTTCTTCAGGAGAAATGCAACACTGAAACGCCCCTGTGACACTGCAATGGTGTAACTCCCCATTGACAATAGTCATTGACTTGGACCGCCGGATTATCTGCCTGGCCAGAGTTTCATCTTCAGGTAACTCGCCCCGGGTAATATATGTCAAATATGGAACTTTCCAATCAGGGATAACATGAAGAGCCGCCACCAACTGAGCTTCCAGGTCAGGAATAGCCAAATCCTCCTCTGTAGGTACCTTCACCGACGGGTTATGAAGAATGTCAAGAAAAACATTAGGTGGAACCGGTTTACGTTGAGAACCCAACCAGCTTAAGGCATCTGCCACTTCATTCTTTCTCCGGTCGACATGCTCAACTTGATAACCCTTGAAGTGACCAGCAATAACATCCACCTCTCATCGATAAGCCGCCATGAGTGGATCCTTGGAATCCCAAGAACCAGAGACCTATTGAGCCACCAAATCTGAGTCGCCAAAACACCTTACCCGGCTTAAGTTCATCTCCTTAGCCATCCGAAGACCGTGGAGTAAAGCCTCATATTCAGCTGCATTGTTAGTGCAAGGGAACATCAAGCAGAGAACATAACAAAATTTATCGTCTCGAGGGGAAGCTAGCATAACTCCAGCCCCCAAGCCCTCCAATTGCATGGACCCATCAAAGTGAATAGTCCAATACGTGTTATCCGGCTTTTCCTCGGGCATCTGCAGCTTTGTCCAATCATTGATGAAATCCACCAGCGCTTGAGACTTGATGGACGTGCGAGGCATATACTTCAAACCATGAGGTCCGAGTTCAATGGCCCACTTGGCTATCCGACATGTGGCTTCTCTATTTTGAATAATATCCCCCAACGGAGCAGAACTGACCATAATGATGGGATGACCCTGAAAGTATTGCTTAAGCTTCCGACTGGCCATGAAAACTCCATACACAAGCTTCTGCCAATGCGGGTATCTCTACTTGGACTCAATAAGCACCTCGCTGATATAATAAACCGGTCGTTGAACGGGATATTCCTTGCATGCCTCCTTTCGTTCCACCACAATAGCCATGCTGACAGCCTGGGCATTGGCAGCCACATATAACAGCAACAGTTCTTTATCAACAGGGGCAGCAAGAACAGGTGGCGCGGCTAACTGCTTCTTCAAGTCCTCTAACGCCGGATTAGCCGTGTCACTCCAGACAAAGCTATCTATCTTCTTCATCATCTGATACAGAGGGATGGCCTTCTCTCCTAAATGTCTTATGAACTGGATTAGCACCACAATATGACCCGCTAAACGTTGAACATCATTTATACACGCTGGTTTAGCCAGAGAAGTAATAGCTTTGATTTTCTCCGGATTAGCTACAATGCCCCTATTAGATACCAGAAAGCACAAGAGCTTGCCTGCTGGTACAACAAAGACACACTTGGCCGGGTTAAGCATCATCTTATAAACCCGGAGATTATCAAAGTTCTCCTTCAGATCATCTATCAATGTCTCCTTCTTTCTGGATTTCACCACAATATCATCCACATAAGCATGAACATTGCGCCCAATCTCATTATGAAGACAATTCTACACACATGGTGGTAAGTCGCCTGGGCACTCTTGAGCCCAAAAGGCATAGACACATAGCAGAAGGCTCCAAAGCGAGTTATATAAGATGTCTTCTCCTGGTCCTTAACTGCCATCTTGATCTGATGATAGCCAAAATAAGCATCCAAAAAAACTCAAATGCTCACAACCCGCCGTAGCATCAATAATCTGATCAATACGAGGGAGAGGAAAAGGATCAGCCGGACATCCCTTGTTTAAATCCGTGTAGTACACACACATATGCCAAGTGCCATTCTTCTTAAGTACCAGCACCGGGTTAGCCAACCATTCAGGATGAAAAACTTCAACAATAAACCCAGCCGCCAAGAGCCGGGCTACCTCCTCACCAATGGCCTTACGCCTTTCTTCATTGAAGCGATGAAGAAACTGCTTGACCGGTTGAAACTTGGGATCAATATTGAGAGTGTGCTCACCGAGTTCCCTCGGTACACCTGGCATGTCAGAAGGTTTCCATGCAAAGATGTACCGGTTCTCACGGATGAACTCGATGAGCGCGCTTTCCTATTTCGGATCTAGGTTAGCACTGATGCTAAACTGCTTGGATGAATCGCCAGGAATGAAATCAACTAGATTAGTCTCATTAGCCGATTTAAACTTCACGGCCGGATCATGCTCTGTAGTTGGATTTTTCAAAGAGGTCATATCTGCCGGATCAACATTGTCCTTATAAAACATTAACTCCTCTGTTGCACAAACTCAGCATAGGCTGCATCGCCCTCTTCACACTCCAAAGCTATCTTCTGGCTCCCATGTACTGTAATGGTCCCCTTATGACCCGACATCTTGAGCTGCAGATAAACATAACAGGGTCTGTCCATGAACTTAGCATAAGCCGTCCATCCAAACAGAGCATGATAAGGGCTCTTGATTTTCACCACTTCAAAGGTCAAGGTCTCTGATCTAGAGTCATGATCATCTCCAAAGGCAACTTCGAGAGCTATCTTACCAACCGGGTATGCCGACTTACCAGGCACCACACCATGGAAAATAGTGTTTGACGGTTTAAGATTTTTATCTGTCAATCCCATGCGCCGGAAAGTATCATAATAAAGAATATTAATGTTGCTCCCTCCGTCCATGAGCTGCTTGGCGAATTTATATCCTCCAACCTGAGGTGCAACCACCAAAGCCATATGAACCGGATTATCAACCCGGGGCAGGTGATCTTCCCGACTCCACACGATGGGCTGCTCAGACCAGCGCAAATAACAAGGAATTGTCGGTTCAATGGAGTTCACCACCCTTTTATGAAGCTTCTGATCCCGGTTGCATAAACTCGTGGTGAAGACGTGGTACTACTCACTATTCAACTGTTTCGGGTTACTCTGATACCCAGACTGCTGTTGCTGATTCCCCTGACCTGACTGTTGATGGTAACCTCCCTGATTACCTTGATTGCCTTGGAATCTAGAGCTTGAACTACCACCGCAGTAACCCGGACCCTGAGAACCCGAGACACCACCCGGACCATGGTTGCCTTGAAACATATTTGAATTTTTGAACTCCTTCATAATGAAACAATCCTTCCAGGGGTGATTGGATGGTCTCTGTCGCGTACCATGTCTTGGGTAGGGCTGATTCAACAGCTGCTCAAGATTAATGCCTGATCCTCCGGTCTGTGGGGGTGGTCTGCCCTTACGACCTTGGCCATTATTCTGTGCATTGGTATTTGCCACAAAGTCCAAACTATCAACGGTTTTGCACTTACCATTACCTCCCTGATTCACCGGATTATGCTACTGTGCTTTGGTGTTACTGCTCTTCTTTCCCTTTCCCAGTTTATCATCATCAGACTCAGGTTCCTTGGTACCGTCAGAGTCAGCATACTTAACCAAAGCCGCCATGAGCGTTCCCATATCATTGCAGTGATGTTTGAGCCGTCCCAACTTCTGCTTCAGGGGTATGAACCGGCAATTGTTCTCCAGCATCAACACTGCTGAATCGGCATTGATGCGATCTAACGAGTGCAGGATTGTTGAGACCCGGCGCACCCAATGGGTCGTTGACTCACCTTCCTCCTGGACACAGGAGGCTAAATCCACAATTGACATAGGCTGCTTGCATGTGTCATTGTAATTCTGGATAAACCTGGCTTTTAACTCGGCCCATGATCCAATGGAGTTGGTAGGGAGCCCCTTCAACCAAGTGTGGGTTGTTCCCTCCAACATTAGGGGGAAATATTTAGCACATGCCGCATCGCTAACATCTAGCAACTCCATGGCCATCTCATAGCTCTCGATCCATGCTTGGGAGGAAAATTAGCCATGTAGTTAGGCACTTTACGGGGACCCTTGAAATCCTTGGGCACACGCTCATTATGTAGAGTCGGCACTAAGCAGGGCACACCCAAATTCCTGAAGGTTACACCTGGATCCACCAAAGTTGTCGGATGAACCGGCGATGGTTGACGGGACGCATACTGCGCCGCTAACTTGGCCTCTCGACATGCTCTACCTTGATCCACTACATTTTGAGCATCAGCACCACCGCCCGTCAGGTTATGCTCACGCGGCGGGTTACAGTTCCGTGCACTGCTTGACACAGTCGGTTCATCTATATGCCTGTTGTAACTCCGGCTTGGGCGAGGGTGGAATGAATCCTTTCACGACTGTAAGAATAAGCCTGCTGCTGAACCAACACCATCTGCAACAGCTCTCTAGCTCTCCGGGTTTCAACCGCCACTGCAGACTCGCCTTCAACTGGAAGGGCCGCCAATCGTGATGCTTCTGCGATCATGTTATCCAATGGATTAGAGTAATGACCCGGTGGTGTTGGCACATGTTAAAGTGGGACAATACTCTGACGAGGCGGGTCCATGGCACATGGATGAACCGGTGCTCCTGTCCTGGGCGCTTCAACCCGCTCTACCACTGGCGGGTTACTTGCTCCTGCCCCCAGCGTGTTAAAGAGATTCCTTCCTTCATAAAACGGCGGCAGATGACTCTGATGCCTCCTCCTCATGGCGTCGTTTGAGGCATTCTGATCTAACATGAGCCGATAAGACTCTGACTGAATCCGTTGTGCCTGAGCATCCAATGTAACCTGCTCTGCGGTCATCCTGGCATCCTCAGCTGCTAGGTCCTCCTTAGCTTGAGCTATCTGATCCCGCAATTTCGCGACTTCCGCGTTATGCTGATCTTGATTGGCCGGGTTAACCTCCGTCGTCAATAGTGTTGTCAAGGTGTCTAGTAAACCGGACAAGACTTGAGCTGGCGGGCACGCAGGGCCTCCTGCCCTGGCTGTCGTTGCCACTGCTGACCCAGAAATCAGCGCCACCGCAGTTGAGGAGTGATGTACTGGCTGTGAACCAGCCATGAAGATTGCAACCCAGTTTGGCGGTTTGCGGGGGTCCGGAGTACTATCGCCATCGGAACAGCCCCCAAGCCGGCCATCTTGCAGTTGGTACAATGACTCGGTCTCACCGGTAGATGACTTGCCATCTAAATAGACAACCATCTCACCGTTAGATACCGATTCAGATTCTGCACCATTAATGAATCCCACGAAGGCATGCTTCATGATGGGCTGAACTTGGGCGGGTCTTGCACGCTGAGCCGTCTCGATGATGTCGGTGCAGATGTCCGGCTCAGGGCATGGTTCACCGATCTTGCCAATGAAGACATGAATTCCACCAAAGGGGACTCGGTACCCGTACTCAATTGAGCCGGCCTCGGGGCCCGAGCCTGCGTCATTGATGTAGAGCATGCCGCGACGACTCTTGGTCATTCGGCCCACCGTGTATCCCTTGATCCCTTCAAAGATGCCCTCTAAGAACTCGAAACCACCATGCGCTGGCCCCACGGTGGGCACCAAATGTTGTGGAATTGTCACGACAGATGTCCTGGTGTGATGACTTAGTTGTGGAACCATCGCAACAAGGTTAGCTTAAAGGGGTTAATATGGACAAAGGACACGAGGAATTTATACTGGTTCGGCCCCTTGCGGTGAAGGTAAAGGCCTAATCTAGTTGAGGTGGTATTGCTAGGGTTTCGATGACCAGGGAGCGAATACGCCTGACCTGGCTCTTGATGTGCTATTTCTTGTCCCTAAACCGCCGCCGGGTCGTCCCTTTATATACACAGGTTGACGCCCGATCGGTTCACAGAATCCCGGCCGGCTCATAAACGTGTCCGGCTCGGTCTCTCACTCTTTCCTATCTTATAATACACTATACTTGTGAGTTATCAGGTCTTCATGAGCAATCATGTGGATGCACACCCACTTAGTTTCAGTTTGAGCTTTATACATTTATAGCTCTTAGTGCATCCGTTGCATGGCAATCCCTACTCCTCGCATTGACATCAATTGATGGGCATCTCCATAGCCCATTTATTTGTCGCGTCGATGTGAGACTTTCTCCTTTTTGTCTTCTCCACAGAACCTCCACCATCATATTCTATTCCACCTATAGTGCTATGTCCATGGCTCATGCTCATGTATTGCATGAAAGTTGAAAAGGTTTGAGAACGTCAAAAGTATGAAACAATTTCTTGGCTTGTCATCGGGGTTGTGCATGATTTGAATATTTTGTGTGGTGAACATGGAGCATAGCCAGACCATATGATTTTGTAGGGATAACTTTCTTTGGCCATGTTATTTTGAAAAGACATGATTGCTTTATTAGTATGCTTCAAGTATTATTGTCTTAATGTCAAATGATTGACTATTGCTTTGAATCACTCGTGTCTTAATATTCATGCCATGATTGGATTACACGATCAAGATTATTCTAGGTAGCATTCCACATCAAAAATTATCTTTTTTATCATTTACCTACTTGAGGACAAGCAGGAATTAAGCTTGGGGATGCTGATACGTCTCCGTCGTATCTATAATTTTTTATTGTTCCATGCCAATATTATACAACTTGCATATACTTTTGGTAACTTTTAAATTAGGCTGTATTTGACCACCGTTAGCGTCAATCAGTGCAATTTATCTGAAAATTTTCGGCCTAACTACGCCCTTTATCTTATTTCAATCGAATAGGGTTGATCATGCACTTGCCTTTTGGCTGGCGGTTAGAATGGAAACTAGCGAGCTGCGTGGAACTAAACCGTGTCTGATTTCTGGGTTTTTCTATCCTAAAGTGGTAGAAACCAGCGTTTCATTCACTGATTTCTGCGAGGCACTCTGTTGTGAGTATCCGTGGAGCCCTGCCGATGTTGTTGAACTAAGATATTTCGACAATACTGAGCAGATATTTGTCCCATTAACTTGTGATGAGCATCTGGGATTGCTATTTAGTTTGAATGTTGATAGCCATTTTGGTAAAATCCATATAGGTGTGCTTCAAGCACACAAACAACATATCCCGAAGGGGAAGGGTGTTTAGACATCATCTATTTTCTGCTAATAGCGAGCGTCCTCGCACTCCTTGTAGGTTGAGACCAAGTAAACCTAGTGGTTCTGAAAGCCACAGCATGTCGGTTGCCACTAATTCTGCCACTTCTCCTATCCCTTCTGCACCTGATGTAGAAGTAGATACAGAGCCTGATGAGGAAGTGCCTCGACATGATGATGCGAATGAGATTCTATTCCCTGAACTGGTAGATAGAGTTAGTCAACAGGTAGTGGAAGATGAATATGTAGAGGAGCCTAGCAGCCGTGCTAGATTTGATGACACCGACAATAAAGAGAGGGAGGAGAACATATACTCCATAGTTTTACAAGAATATGATGGTGAGGTCATGCCAACAATTGAGTGGAACAGGGAGAATCCTGAGCTTACTCGAGGAACCGTATTCGAATCGATGGTGGACTGTCATAATGAAGTGACTACATGTTGCATTCTCACTGAAAACTCCTATGAGGTTGATAGGAGTGAGCCAAGAAGACTCACTGTTCATTTCCCTTATGATAGGTGTAGGTGGAGGTTGCGTGCATCCACTATGCTAAAGAGCAAATTGATTCAGGTATTACAACTGAATCTTTTTATTAGATTATTTATCCATTCTATATTCATATCATGTGTAATGTTTCTCAATTGTATTTGACATCATTTTTCATTTTGTTTCAGATAAAAAGCAACCCACACGGGCACACTTGCCCACCTGGAGGGGGAGGGGGAAAGGACAAATCTAAGCTTGGAAAGGTTAGGTGAGTGGCAGATGCAATCTTGGATTGGGTGAGGGAAACACCAACAATTGGTCCAACAGCACTCCATGGGAAGCTATTTGAGAAGTACAAGATTAATATATCTTACATGAAGATTTTTTATGCTAAGGAAAGGGCTCTTGATAAGATTAATGGTCCATGGAATGAGAGTTTTCAGTTGCTTTACACCTTCAAAGCTGAAGTGGAGATGGCTACTCCAGGGAGTGTTGTAGAGATTGACAAGCATACAGTTAAGTACAAAATAAAAGGGAAGGCACTGGAGAAGGAGTGCTTCAGGAGGGCTTTTGTTTGTTTCAAGGCTTGCTGGAAGGGGTTTCTAAATGGTTGTAGTCCCTATTTGGCTGTCGATGCAACTGCTTTGAATGGAAGATGTAGAGGCCAGCTAGTAGCAGCTTTTGAAGTTGATGGACACAACTGGCTATTCCTGGTTGCATTTGGTGTGTTGGAGGTAGAGTCCGAGGAGAGTTGGGTCTGGTTTCTACAGCAGTTGCGCAACATTATAGGTACACCCTCAGGTTTAGTTATACACATAGATGCTTGAAAGGGTTTAGAAACTTTAGTAGAAATTGTATTCCCTGGACTGGAATATAGGGAATGTATGTGACACCTAGCGCAGAATTTTAAAAACAAATTCAGAGGAAAAGTTTATGATGAGAACCTATGGCCAGCATCATAAACATGCAGCTTGAGGAAGCATGAGCACCATTTGAGAGTGTTGTATTCTCATAATCCTTTGGCGAAGGAGTACATGGATGAACATCATGGAAAGTTGTGGTCAAGAAGCAAATTCAATGAAATCTGCATGGGCCATTTAAACTTGACCTACACAAGTACACACCATGAATATAACAAGACGAATGGGCTACCCTCCAACCATTTTTACAAGGCTAACCCCAAAACTTGCTAGTTTTCATTGACTGATACCCTTTCATTGATTGATTTAGCATAAGGGCTCGCATACAGCACCATATCCATCTAGCGATATCTCACGTCAAATAAGATAGAAATAGCAAGCAAAACACAGATAACCAACGATATATCAAATAAGGGTAGCAAGTAACATAGTTCTTAGGGGATAACACGACAGAGATAACAAGTTCACGGTACAAACAATGACATAATTAAGATAGAAATATATAAAAGATAAAAAGCCCTAACACCCTTGGGCATGACAAGCTGACGAGACTAGGCCTTCACCACCATCTTCACTGTGCCTCCTCTTCACCGCTCCTCCCCTCCATGTCGTCCTCGACGATGTAGTAGGGGAGGCTATGCATACCGTCGTGGGTGGGGAAGATGCAGTCGAAGTTTGTGAAAATGTTTTTGGTTGTGAATGCGATGAATTCGCATCCACACCAAAACACCTTGCCAAGGAGGTAGCACGCATCAAATCTGTTGGTGAAGGTGACAGTGAGCCCTATCGGTGGAGTCCTGGAGTTTGGACACACTTCCTCTAGTCGAAACATCACCGGAAGGCGGGTGGGCGAAGCCCGCACCGAGGAACCACTGGGCAAACCCCCTTGCACCCCTCTAGCGTGAGAACGCCCACACGTGGAGCGTCCTCTCCACGACGACGTTGGCTGGATACCGTCTCTTCGGCACGATTGGTGGGAGGTGGAAGGTGGGGCCGTTGTACTGCATCCTCTCCTTGCTTTGAGAGTGCTCTAGGTTTGGTTGAAGAAGAGAAGGGGGCAGCGCAAATGGATGTGTGGAGAATAGGTGGAGGTGTGGTGGTTTAAATAGGGAAAGGGGAAGGGAAGGGGAGTGGCACCAGCCGCGCTTACGTTCAAACAAGCCGCGTCGATCGATCGATATGCCACTTTAATTGCCAACAGGTTTTAATTGCATGTTTAATAGATGCGGGTGGATCGAGAAGTGTGAAACAATGATCTACATCGAGGAGACACGCGTGGGAGATGAGACGAACCAGCGGCAGCGGCTCCCGTAAAAAGGGGTAGGCCGGTCAGCGCATCATGGCGGCGGGTAGCGGCGGATGCAGGTACGCTTGCTACGTGCATGCATAGCAGGCTAGCTAGACATGTCGTGCATGCATAATAGTCTTCTGGCGTTGCGGCCCGCACACGGCCCAATAGTCTAATGACGGCCCAACGGGCAAACAACGGCACCGTCCGACATGACCCCGCTCATTAGGTCCAACGGGCGACACAGTTAGCGCGGCCCCACTCGTCTGAGTTAATGATCAAAGCACTAACCCGATGCATCCACCGTTTGTGACCAGTTCTGAGGGTTTTGGGCAAGGGAGTGGGGAAAAGTGAGCAAAAGTTAAGAATGTGGGGATGAATGAGTATGGCTAAGGAACCAGGGGCACAAATATAAAAAAATCCCTTAAAAACTATGTTAAAACTGCTTTATGTGATCTTGGAGCCAGTGCTAGTGTTATGCCTTTCTCTTTATATCTGTCGTGGGAAACCATGGCCACCTATGGGACCAAGAGCCCCTTTTGGTTCGGCGGGGGGATGGGCACATTGCAAAAGAGCGGAGAACCGTAACACAACACGTCAGAGATCACACGGGCAATTTTACCCAAGTTTGGGCCGCCACAAGGCGTAAAACTCTACTCCTGCTTTGGTGGATTGATGGTGGATAATGGTGGAGATTGCGGCGCTCTTGCCCGGCAAGGTTGCTTCGGGGCGAGAGTGGCTACGCGTGTATGACTATGTGAGGGTCTGAATCCTTTCTACGGTTGCCATGGGCCTCCTTTTATAGATCAAGGGGTCACCATAGTGGAAAATCAGTCATTTACATACTAATTAGATAGCAAACAGTGCTATCATACCTAACTCTGCAGGCTGACAGAGCGCATTCAATGCACCACTCAATGTCACATCACAGCATGCCCAGCAGGCCTTCCCGGGCTGTTTTGCCAGCTTCGCGCCATCTTGCTTGACACATTTCTGGACGGGTGTCATTTGGAGGTATTTTCTGTAGGAAGTGTCTGCCATGTGGCAGGAAGCATCCACTTAGTAACTTAGGAGCTTCACACCGCACTGATTGACAACGTGCATCGCTGTGAGGTGGCGTGGTGGAGTGGTTTGACTTCACAAGCCCCGGTAGGCCTGCCAGGACGATCTCGGAGGCTTTCTTCCAGTGTAGTCCCAACCTTGCCAAGCTCGCCTGCCTGGCAAGGGAGGTTCTTCCCTTGGTGATATTTTTCCCCTCTGGCTAGTCTTAGTCTTCCTGATCTGCACTTTGATCCTTCAAACATATGATCTCATGTGCTTGGTCTGATCTTGGATGCTGTAATCTTGTCCTTGGGCATAAGCACAGTCTGGGCAATGGACCCCATGGTTTGTTGCACCGACAGGAGCCCCCGGGCTTGGCCCAAACACGCTGTCGGGCGCCATCGGGGTGGGCCCTAACCAGTGCACAGGCAGGAGCATACGTGTGTGAAAGTGCAACTTTCCCTGGGTGGTTTTGGTAATTCCTAACAACATATAGCTCATTGAGCTAATGATATATCAAGATAAATATTTCAGGAAAGCTCAATGATTGGCATGTCATGGATTAGAAATGTGGACCCCTCAAAATGCTAAGGACAAAAGATTGGCTCAAGCTCTAAAGCTCAAGACTCTACATTTTACTTTTAGTGATCCAAGATCACATTGAGTCCATAGGAAAAGCTAATACTATTAAAACGAGATGAGGTGTTGCTTAATGGGTTGCTTGCCCATAATGCTTAGTGATATGCTCCAAAAATCCTCAACTACTTTATCATATCCACATATGTCCCAAACCAATAGTCAAACTCGGCCCCACCAAAATTTTCTATCCGGCGCCACCGAGTTCATTTGACATAGCCACTGCCACAAACCCTAGTCACTTCGGTCTTACCGATAGGGATATCGGTCTCACCGAGATGGGATTGCAAACTCTCTGTTTCCCTTTGTAACGTTTCGGTCCAACCGAGATGAGCGATCGGTCCCACCAAGTTCGCGATGCAAACTCTCTATTTCCCCTTCGTAACGTTTTGGTCTCACTGAGATGAGTGAATCGGTCCCACCGAGTTTGCCTGACCAGCTCTCTGGTTAGCTTATTACCAAAATCGGTCCCACAGATTTTGTAATCGGTCTCACCGAGATTATGTTATGCCCTAACCCTAATAAATCGGTCACACCGAGTTGACATGTCAGGCCCACCAAAAATCCTAACGTTCACATTTTGAACTAAATCGGTCCGACCGAGTTTCATTATTCGGTCCCACCGAGTTTGGTGATTTGTGTGTAACGGTTAGATTTTGTGTGGAGGCTATATATACCCCCCACCAACTCTTCATTAAGGGAGAGAGCCATCAGAATGTGCCTACACTTTCAACATACATTTTCTGAGAGAGAACCACCTACTCATGTGTTGAGACCAAGATATTCCATTTCAAACATATGAATGTTGATCTCTAGCCCTCCCCAAGTTGCTTTCCACTCAAATCATCTTTCCACCAAATCCAAATCTATGAGAGAGAGTTGAGTGTTGGGGAGACTATCATTTGAAGCACAAGAGCAAGGAGTTCATCATCAACACACCGTCCATTACCTTTTGGAGAGTGGTGTCTCCTAGATTGGTTAGGTGTCACTTGGGAGCCTCCGACAAGATTGTGGAGTTGAACCAAGGAGTTTGTACGAGCAAGGAGATCGCCTACTTCGTGAAGATCTACCCTAGCGAGGCAAATCCTTCATGGGCGATGGCCATGGTCGGATAGACAAGGTTGCTTCTTCATGGACCCTTCATGGGCGGAGCCCTCCGTGGACTCGCGCAACCGCTAACCTTCATGGGTTGAAGTCTCCATCAACGTGGATGTATGATAGCACCACCTATGGGAACCACGCCAAAAATCTCCGTGTCTACATTGCGTTTGCTCCCTCCAAACTCCTCCCTTTACCTTCATGTGCAATGTTTTACATTCCGCTGCTATACTCTTAGACTTGCATGTGTAGGTTGTTTGCTTGACTAGTGCTAAGTTGCTAAAATCTGCCAAGACTTAAAATTGGGAAAAGGCTAGATTTTTATTTGATCAAGTAGTCTAATCACCCCCATCTAGACATACTTTCGATCCTACAAGTGGTATCAGAGCTTTGGTCTCCATTTGCCTTGATTTCCATAGCGGTTGTTGATCACAGCCTTGGTTTCACAACCTAGGAGAGTATGGCGTCTAGTGAGGGAAATTACCACCGTAGAGGTCCTTACTTTGATGGTACTAATTTTGCTAGTTGGAAGCATAAGATGAATGTGACGCCCCCAATTTGACCGCACACTAATCATACACGCAAATGTGTATGATAAAGATCAGGGACTCATGGGAAGATATCACAACATAACTCTAGACACAAATTGAAATAATACAAGCTTTATATTACAAGCCAGGGGCCTCGAATGCTCGAATACAAATGCTCTAAGACACAAGAGCCAGCGGAAGCAACAATATCTGAGTACAGACATAAGTTAAACAAGTTTGCCTTAACAAGGCTAGCACAAAAGTAGCAACGATCGAAAAGGCAAGGCCTCCTGCCTGGGACCTCCTAACTACTCCTCGAAGTTGAACTCCACGTCGAATCATCATCGGAATCCTCTGGCTCCTGGACTCCATCATATGATCGCAATAACCGGGAAAAGGGGAAAAAGAAGTAGCAAAGCAACTGTGAGTACTCATCCAAAGTACTCGCAATCAAGGATCTACACTACATATGCAATCGTATCAATGAAAAGGGTAGTATCTGTGGACTGAACTACAGAGTGCCAGAATAAGAGGGGGATAGCTAGTCCTATCGAAGACTATGCTTCTGGCAGCCTCCATCTTGAAGAAGTAGAAGAGAGTAGATGGTAAGTTAACCAAGCATCATCGTATAGCATAATCCTACCCGGCGATCCTCTCCTCGTTGCCCTGTTAGAGAGCGATCACCGGGTTATATCTGGCACTTGAAAGGGTGTGTTTTATTAAGTATCCGGTTCTAGTTGTCATAAGGTCAAGGTACAACTCCGGGTCGTCCTTTTACCGAGGGACATGGCTATTCGAATAGATAAACTTCCCTGCAGGGGTGCACCACATTTCCCAACACGCTCGATCTCCTTTGGCCGGACACAATTTTTTGGGTCATGCCCGGCCTCGGAAGATCAACACATCATAGCTCCACCTAGGCACTACAGAGAGGTCATCATGCCGATCTAAATCCTATGGCGCAGGGGTCTGGGCCGATCGCCCATTGCACACCTGCACGTTGTGTGGGCAGCCGGAAGCAGGCCCATTCTCCCTAATACAAGAGTAGACATTCCAGCCAAATCCGGCGTGCACCGCTCAGTCGCTGACGTCAAGAAGGCTTCAGCTGATACCACGACGTCGAGTGCCCACAATTGTTCCCGTGTAGTTGGTTAGTGCGTATAGGCCAGTGGCCAGACTCAGATCAAATACCTAGATCTCGTTAAGCGTGTTAATTGAATTAACCACAGATGCCGACCAGGGCCAGGCCCACCTCTCACCTAGGTGGTCTCCACCTACCCTGTCGCTCTGCCACTAGTAACTGTCAGGGGCCGTCGGGAACCTAGGCCCACCACTACCTGGATGGAACAACCTGCCCCTTCAGCCCCCCACATCGGAATCACTTGTGGGTACTCTACAAGCCGACCCGACTTTAGTCACCACAAGTATCACATATCATGTATATAAGTATATACCCGTGATCACCTCCCAAGTGATCACGGCCCGCTAGTATAGCATGGCAGACGGACAAGAATATAGGGGCACTGATGGGATACTAGCGTCCTATACTAAGCATTTAGGATTGCAGGTAAAGGTAACAACAGTAGTAGCAAGGACATGCTATGCATCAGAATAGGATTAACGGAAAGCAGTAACATGCTACACTACTCCAATGCAAGCAGTAGAGAGAAGAACAGGTGATATATGGTGATCAAGGGGGGGGGCTTGCCTGGTTGCTCTGGCAAGTAGGGGTCGTCAACAACGTAGTCGTAATGGGTAGCAGCGGCGGCAGTCTCGGTGTCTAACGAGAGAAGAGGGGGAAGAAACAATAAATATAATGCAAACATAAGCATGACGATGTATGACATGATAAAGTGCGATGCTAGGTGTGCCCTAACGCGGTATGAGGCGATACCGGCGAAGGGCCGGGGGAACATCCGGGAAAGTATTCCCGGTGTTTCGTGTTTTCAGACAGATGAACTAGAGGGGGAAAGTTGCGTGTTCGCTATGCTAGTGATGTGTGCCAGACGAACGGGCTACGTATCTGGATTCGTCTCGACGTTCTAAGCAACTTTCATGTACAAAACAATTTCATCCGAGTTATGGTTTATTTTATATTATTTTCCAAAGTTTTAATAATATTCTGAAATTATTATCAATTCGAAATTAAATAGCTAATTGCTAGGTGCACCCAACTCTGCGTACATAATAGTGTACCAGAGGTTGACAGGTGGGCCATGGGGTCCCTGTTGACGAGTCAACGTTTGACTGGTCAACAGGGGGTGGGGCCCCCTGTCATTGACTGTTACACTAACTAACTAGTTAATTTAGTATAACTAGGTTATTGGGCTAATAGATTTTAATTAGTTTTATTAAACCTAATTAATTAAGTTAATTAATTTAATTGATTAATTAATTTATATTTTTATTATTTATTTATTTTCAATTCTTTTTTTATATCTTTTTTAAAAGAACGTTCTGGGTTGGGGCCCTCCTGTTATTGGCCCTAGGGGGCATTAGAGGGTTCGGGCGCTAGTGGGCGCAGGGCGCGACAGAGCGATGCAGCGGAGCCGTGGCCGGAGCGGCGTGAGCCCGGTGCAGGGCGAGGTCAAAGCCGGCGGTGGGGCACCGGCGGGAGAGGGGTCGCGCTAGGCGAGGCGAGCGGGGTAGCAGGCGCGACAGTGGGTTCGCGGGGGCGCTGCTGAAGGAAACACGAGGTGGACGCGGGGAGCGACGAGCCGGCGGTCACAGGGTAGGGGCATGGCGCGGTCGTCGTAGACGACGGAGGCAGGGGGCTGCGGTGGCGCAGGAGGGCGGCACGGTCGAGGGTGGCAGCGACGAGCATGAGCGGAGGCGGTTGCGAGCGTGCGGGCCAGCGAGGCCGCAGCAGCGGGCGCTGTGCGGCGGAGGAGCGGCGGGCCGCTGCGGTGAGCGCACGGTGGCGGGGTCGGCGCAAACAGCAGCAGCAGCAGGCAAAGGAGTGAGCAGGGCATGTGCGGGCGTGACGCGGCGGGAAGCGCGCGGGAGCATGGCGGATGCGGCGGTGAGCGCGGCTGAGTGCACTCGGGGCGCTCGGGTGCGGGACGGAGGTGCGCGGGCGTGCGCATCGGGCGTGGCCGGGAGCAGAGGGGGAGAGGGGAGGCATAACCGGTGCGGCAGCTCACAGCGTAGCTATAGGGGGTGGCAGTGGAGGTCGAGGAGGAGGACGGGGATGCGTCGCCAGCAAGGAGGAGAGGTCGAGGCGGCGGCGTTCGGTGACGACGTCGGCGAGGCAGAGGCCACGGGCGGGCGACGTGTGAGGGAGGAGGGGCGAGGAGGAGGTTCCGTGACGGGGCGGGGCGGCGTCGGGACGGGCGCCGACGTCCGGGGCGCGGGGCGCGGTCGTTGGGGTGGATCCCCGGTCCAGATCGGGGGGAGTGGGTGGAGCGAGAGGGATCGTGGGGGTACGGGTTTAGGATTTCGGGGGTGGGGGCATGCGGGGTTAAGGGGGCAGGGTAGGCTGGCCTGTTGGCCGACTGGGCCGGCCTGTCGGGTCAGTTGGCCCGGGGGGTTCTTTTTCCTTTCTTATTTTATTTCTTTTCTATTTTAGGTTAGTTTCCTTTTAATTTTGATTTAGCAAAATACCAAAATAGCACCTAATTTGATTTTACCAAATATGCCACTGCCACATTAACTAGCTACCTAAACTAAAATAGTTTCGTAATTATTTATTCTTTAAAATTATTTAAAAATAGTTTTCGCTACTGTTTTAATCCTTATAGTTCATTTGAGCATTTTATAAAAGCTTGGTTTCTCCACCATAATTACTGACGATTTATTTGACACAATCCGAACATTTTAGTTTTAATTTTTGAAAACTTTTGTTGTTTGCCTTTAACTCAAATTTGAATTTGAATCATTTTGAACTAACGCGAGATTCACAACAATATCCGCGGTGACGTGGCATCATTAATAGGGAGTTATTGTAGCTTAAATATCCGTGCGTCACAATTCTCCTCCACTAAAATAAATCTCGTCCCGAGATTTAAGAGGCGGAGTAAAGGGGAAAGACTAGGTTATGAGATTCTAACGATTCTTCTCGGTCTTGGTTTCTCTTCTCGAAGAGGTACATCCACTACATTTGATGTCTTCATTTCTCTGCTTCAGGTCATCATGATGAAGTCGACATCCTTTCTTCGGGAACTCCATCGTACTTATGAAAGAATAAATGGTGGGTATTCCGGGAGGACGGACCTTACAAGGTTGGCTATCTGACATATAACGTCGGGGAAGGTGGGGGAAAGTAACTCTCGAATTGAAACCTTAGAAAATATCGAGAGCAAAGTAAGAAGGTATCATGAGAAGTTTCGAGCAACAGGCAATCATTCGATGCGTGAAATAGAGTGTGAAAGGGGTTCGGGGAAACGAAAAATAATATTGTATCTGATACCAGAATATAACTTTATGAGGGTGGCTCGTGAATTATATATGAAGCCAAGTGTGGGGAATAACCATTAGAAACAGGGTTGTACCAGAGAGTCAGGTTTCAATCATGTGGAACTGTGGGTTATGGGCCCACCGTGTGGGCTAAAAGTAGGAAGGGCGGAGACGTCTTGCGTGATCATGCAAGCAAGGCATGTCAGGGGGTAGCCTGTCGATTATGTCGGCAACAACATTGGTATCAAGGGCGAGGGGCGAAGAGAACCATTTTCCTTCTCATTGAATGAGGCGGACCAATAGGCAAAGTTCTCGTCCATCGATGGCTACGAGAATGTCATCAACAATAGTAACAGGGTCTTTCTAACAGAATTGTACACCGAGATGTTTACATAAGCAGGAGAATATTACTACTTAAATCTTATAGATCACAAGCAACGTTAAACCAACCAATGAAAAGGAAGATATGATTATCAGATTAAACAGAACAACGGAAAGGAAAATGTATTTAAACACATATTTCAAGGGTATATCCTTCCCAAGGACAAGTGTCGGGGGTTGGGTGCAACATATGCCAAAGGATGGCTTATCATGGTGGGGGCGAGTAGAACGTCGCCGGTGCCTGGAAATGGGATAAGGCGAAGGCATGCACGCCGGCGAATCTTACCTAGCTTCGGGGCTCTCCGGGGAGATAATACCCCTACTGCTGCTCTACGGGGTCTCCACATGATCACTATGGCAAAGTGTTTACACGGTTGCTCCTCAAGCTGTTTCCTGGAGGTAGGAGAAGGCAAGGCTAGCTCTCTCCTTCCTATATGACCTGGTCTAGTGCTAATGGATTCCAACCCTTTGCATGGATGCCCTGGGGGGTTTATATAGGCCTACCCCCCAGGGGTACAATGGTAATCCGGCTGGGCGCGGGCCCAGCCGTCAGTCTCTCTGGCCGTCGTCTTATCCGCCGACTCCTGGGGCCCGCCGACTGGTGGGCCCCGCCGACTGGCTTGGTACGGAGCCGACAGGCCGCATCCGCCGCGGGCAGGTCTTGCCGGCTGTAGATTATTGTAGTCATGCCTCTAATGATGCGGGCTCGGTCATGAGGTCGTGGCGACAGCTCCGCCGTCTGGCAGGCGATCACTGTGGCCACTCCCTGTCGCGTCTGATTAATGGCGTGTGGGGCCTGTGGGGAGGGGCCGGCCGACTCCCATCCGGGCCGACTGGTGGCGCTCTCGCCGTCTTTCGTACGCCCGCCAACTGGTGGGACCCATCATCCCTGGGTCGTACCGGCAGGCCGTCATGGGCACAGGACTCCGCCCTCTGGGGCTGACGTCGGGGTCGGCATGGAAATAGTATCGCGCCACGCGGAGATCTCTGCGGGTACGGCATACTGTAGCCATGCCTGTCCTTGGAAAAGGGGTGGGAGTGGACCTTACTATGGCCACTCCCCATCCCATCCCTCTTTATGAGGGCATGGGGGTTGTTGGCGTCGCGGGCCGACTCCCCAAGGCCGGCTTCTCTGGAAGTCGCCAGTCAGGAGTCGGCTTATCCTGAAGTCGTCCCTAGGACTCGGCCGCGAGTGGGCAGTCGGCCGCCTCGCCGTCGACTCTCAGAAGGCGGCTCTTCGTCCTGGGGTCTCGAGGGGCGCAGTCCGCGTCAATGTCTTGAAAGGTTCGGGGCCTGGGTTAGCCTACCCGTGGCCCATTACCCCGACAGTACTCCCCAAAGCTGGTGAGGCTCCGAGGGCGACATGTCAAGGAGTCTCAATAGTTTCTTCTTTCCGACGGTTGGATCTGGGCCTCGCTAGCCATCTTCTTGTCAAGCCGACTAGTTGGAGTCCGACTTTCTTAAGGCCGACTTGCCCCTAAAAAAGTTTGAACATCGCGGCGGAGTCCACGCGGCGTGCCTGGTAAGCTTCCGGGTTGCCGCCCGTGGTGGACCCGTCACGAGGCGCCACGTGGCTAAGCTAGTCTACTCACCCACGCACGCGACGGGACAGGCCTACAGGCGGGGCCCGGCACTACCGTGCCTCGGCATGCAAACGGATCTGTTGTGGCCGTGCGGACGGTTGGGGTTCCCGCGCGGTTATTGCACGTGGTAACTTCGTGTGGTAAATCGTGGGGGTCGTGGGGTCTTGGGCGTAGTTAATCCCACGACCGCCCCCTCGGCTTCTCAGCCCATGAGCCTACAAGTAGGCGGGGGGAGGGGGCGGCGAAGCACGCGCGCCCATTCTCCCTACTCCCTTTCGCTCCTTCTCGCTTCCTCTTCCTCTCGCCACTGCTGCTCCGAACCACGCCGCGCCCGCAACGATGAGCTCTTCCTCCGCCACCGCGCCTCTTGTTGTACGCTTCGGAGTGTGGGACGGCTCCGAGGTTGATGACGACGACGTCGAGATCCTCCGCAAAACACGGCGGCTGCCCAGAAGGGGCTTAGTGCGGGTCCGCCTCGCGCCGGAGGGGGAAATATCGCCGGCGCCGGAGGAGGGTGAGCGGGTCATATTCCGCTCGCACCTTATGTGCGGCCTGGGGCTGCCGGCGAGCGGCTTATTCTGCTCCTTCTTGGAGTTCCACGGGCTCCAGCCGCACCACCTTACTCCGAACACGGTGGTGCTGCTGGCTGCCTTCGCCACCCTGTGCGAAGGCTTCCTCTGCGTTCTCCCCACCATCGAGCTCTGGGGTGAGTTCTTCCAGTCCAAGCTCGGCACACACGTCGCCGGCGTGCCGGCCCAGTGCGGTGCATTTATCGCGATGCAGAGATCAGTGGCCTACAATCCGTTTCCCACCATCGCACTGATTAAGTCGGTGAAGATGTGGCAGCGGTCCTATTTTTATGTGAAGAACGTCGCCCCAGAAGGCGACTGGGTTAACCTGCCGGCTTACGAAGCCGGCGCGCCAGCTGGAAGGCTCCCCAGTTGGTCACACCGAGCCAAGACCCTGTCTCCCACTGGGGCCGCCGCCGTCGCGCGACTCCGAGTGCTGACACAGTCGGAAGGCTTGACCGGTGCCGACTTGCTGGCCGCCTTCATGGCGCGTCGAGTCCTCGCACTCCAAAGCCGAATTCACCTGATCTGCCAGATGAGCGGTCATCGGGACCCGAGTCAGATGTGCTCCATGGACATGCCTCACGCGGAGGTGGCGAACACGGTGAACTACATCGCGAACTGCGGTCTCTCGGTGGACTGGCGGTTCGGCAAGGAGCCGTATTCGCGCGCCAACCCCCTGCCTATTGTCAGTCGTCTTCCTTCTTCTTTTGTTTCTTTTGTTGCCGAGTCCGACTTGTCAAGTCTGACCGTTTTTGTTTTGAATCAGAACCCTCTCGTCCCTCCTTCGGCCGGCACCGCGGGGCCGGCTCATCAATTTGTCCCCGATCGGGCGGAGAGCGACGTCGACGATCCTGACCTGGGGGCGGCGGCCATGGAGGCCGACACCGAGAGAGGAGGAGGAGAAGCAGGCGGCTCCAGGCCTTCAGCCACCTTCGCCGACTGGCCTGACAACGAGGCCGAGGGAGAAGTCGCCCCGCGCCACCAGCCAAAGGCTGGCCAGCCAAGCGCGAGTTCCTCCGCCGGCTTGGACGCTCAAGGCTGCGCGAAGAAGCGCTGGGCCGGGCCGAGTACGCTTGGTGGCCGAGCGAAGAAGTTCAAGGGAGCGGCCGCCGCGACCACGCTGGAAGAGGCGGCCGCGAAAGCCACCACTGGTCTCTGCGTAAGCGCCTCCGTCCCTTATCTTTATTTTCTCTTTGTTGATCTTGTCTGAGCCTTTCATATGCTTCCCTCGCTTCAGGGCTCCCCTCACTCTTGATAGGGTTGCCGCCACCTCCGTTATGGGGTCGGCGGAGACGTCTGCCACTACTTGGCGGATTGACCCCGCCGCCGACCTTCGGGAGGCGACGGAGCGGAACGCGCAGGAGAAGCGCGAGGAGGAAGAGGCCGCCCGCCGGGAGAAAGCGGAGGCCGAGAAGGCGGAGGCCTCCGCCCTGAAAAAGCTGGAGGCGGCCGAGGCCGCCGCTGCGGCAAAGCGGCAGGCTAAGGAAGTCGCGCCCCGGCGGTCGGCCGTGTTCGTCACCCCCCTGAACTCTGCGCCGCCACGGCCGGAGTTCACGGGGCAGTCAGGGGAAGCTGGCGGCGAGTTCCCGATCATGGAGAGAGGCGGCGGCGACACCTCCATGCCGGACGCGGTCGTGCCGCCACCGCCGCCCCTGCCGCCGTCTAGGAGCGCACAAGGCAAATAGCCGGTGGACCCGCCCTTGCCGCCGACTGAAGACGAGGCCGTGGCAAGGCTACTCCTTCAAGTCGGCTTGCCAACGCGCCGCCGTCTTGAGAAGGCGACTTCTGCGCCACGCCCCTTGGAGACCGGCACCGCCAGCTCGACGATTCCAGACGCCGAAGCGACGAGCGCCACTCCCATTGGGTGGGTGCGAAAGGGTGGTACGGGCCCGCCGAACCAGGCGCTTCTGGATGTCCAAAAGAAGCTGCGAGCTGAGAGCGCCATCCAAAACTGCACCAAGGCGCACCTGGCGTCGTGGGCAGCCATCCGGGTATGCTTTCTCCTTAGTCCCTGTTTTCTTGTTCCTCTCTATGGGGGCGCGCCAGCGCACCCACTGGGTGTAGTCCCCGAGTTTCGGGCAGGCTGCTGAGCAGGCGGCCCGGAACTCCAATTGTGGAGTTCCGGGTACTAACTTTTGTCTGAAATACTTGTTGCAGGACTATCACAACCTCCGTGTCACCGCCTTCAACCGCAACATTGAAGAGCTGGGCAAGCGGACCGCCAACTTGTCAGAGAGCCGGAGTGAGTCCTTTTTCTATTTTGCGGGGGCGCGCTGGCGCACCCGCGGGCTGTAGTCCCCGAGATTCGGGCCGACTGCTGAGCAGTCGGGCCGGATCTCCCCGGCGACCTTCTATGTTGATGACTTAATGCCTTCTTTCTTCTTTCTCTTCAAAGGCCAACTCCATTCTTCAACAGCAGCTGAGGGAAGCCAACTCTGCGTTGCGCGCCAAGGGGGAGGAGTGCAGCAAGCTCGCCGCAGAGCGCGATCTGCTGGCCGCACAATTGGCAGAGCAGAACGAGCTGCTTAAGAAGACGCGGAAGGAGGCAGAAGAGGCAGAGGCCGCCCTCCTGGCTGAGTTCGCGAGCGAGTGCTCCTCCTGGACTGACAAGGAGGCAATGCTGGCCTCCGGCTTCCACGAGATCGAGGACCTCGTCGACGGTAAGCTTCTTTGCTTTCCTTCTTCGAGCCGCCGACTATAGGTCGAGCCGACTCCTGGTTTTTAACTTGTTCTTCATTCTTTCCGTCTTGGCAGACTTCTTCTCCGGCCACTCGCAGGCCGCCATTCAAGCTATCGAGGCTGACCGCGAGGAGCGGAGGGTGGATGGCGCGGAGATCGCCGCTGATGCCCCTCGGACCCTTGACGAGCATATTCTGAGCATTGGGGCTCGTCTGCAGCCGGCCCACCAGATGCTGTGCCGGCTTCAACATGCCGGTGCCCAAGCGATCGCCGCCCTGTGTCCAGACGTGCAGGCTCCGTGCACCCCCCCAGTCAGACTGCCGACTGGCTGGAGGTCACGGCTGGCCGTCTTGAGGCCTGGAAGGGTTCCTCGGCCCGGGCCGGAGTGCGCCGAGCCTTAGAATTCGTCAAGGCATGGTATCCGGGGCTGGACCTAGACCGGCTGGCAACACTCCGGTCAGAGGCCCAGCCGGAGCTGGCAGCCGAGGAAGACGCCCTTGTCAAGCGTGCGGCGGCGATCGCCGAGTACACCGACACCAGCATCTTTGTTCCCGAGCAGGCTGAAGACGGCGGGGAGGTACCGCCGGAGTGGTTTGGGCTGAACCCAGACTATGGCGAGGACTCGGCAGAGGTGATCGGCTCCAGCGTCGAGGAGGAAGACGAGGCGGAGGACGGAAGCGAGACGGAGGCACCGGAAGACGGAGCGGAGGGCCAGCCTCAGCTCGACCGCGCCTCCAGCAACGAGTCGTGCCCGCCCGAGCCGACTGCCGCCGGAGGTGATCAAGCTGAGACCGCCCCGCCGGCCGCCCCAACATCCAACACCGCCGTCTCCTTCGATCCTCCGAACCCGTCTGCCGCCTCCTAGGCTGCCACCTTATCTGTTTTAGTAGTCTTTGAAGAACTTGTTAATTCGCACAATTCCACCCGCGGGGTGTATTTTGAAATTCTGCTCGAAGATTCGGCCAAGGGCCTTTGTTATGTAAATATTCATCTGACTTCTATATTTTCTTGCTCATTGCTCTTTTGGCTTTTTCCTTTGCCGCCTTCCCTCAGTTGTCGTCTTTGTCAGTCGAACAGCCGCTCTGCGGACTGCTGCTGGATCAAATTCTTGGTCACTTTGGGAAGGCAAGTACTTAGCCATTTTTAGAGTTATTTAATAAGTCGGATAGAAGGCGGCAGGCCGACTGTTTCAAGAGTCGGTTTGTGAAAAAAGAGGCTGGAAGCCGGCCTTAAGCTATGTTTATGCTTTGAGTGCTTAGCCATTTTTCATGTGGACGCCCATTCTTCCTTACTCCTGCCCACCAGACAGTCGCTCTGCGAGCTGCGGCTTCTGGCAGGAGACGGCTTAGACGCCACACACTACTTGTCCGGCTGCAGGAAGCACTTCATAGCACAGGACGGCAAGTCCCCGGGCCGACTAGTTGAACCCGGTGCAAAGCAGCATAACAAAGAATAATATACTCGAAGGCATATTTCCTATCATATAGATAAAAGAGGGCAGTCCCCGAGCTCTTCTCGGGGGGCCCGAAGTCTTGGTACTTTTAATACAAAAGGTAGCGTGATACATACTGCGTTTAACTGTAAAATTTTCGGAGGAGATTTGCATTCCATGGCTGCTCTGTCTCTTTGCAGGAGTCGTCCCTCTTGCGTGCTCGGGGCTTCTGAGCGTCGATCAGGTAGTAGGAGTCGTTTCCCAGCACTTTGTTGATGATGAAGGGGCCTTCCCAAGGCGCCGACAGCTTGTGATGGCCGGCTGTTCGCTGGATCAGTCGGAGCACAAGGTCGCCCTCTTGGAAAGATCTTGGCCTGACCTTCCTGTTGTAGTATCTGCGCAGGCTCTGCTGGTAGATGCTGGACCGGCTGAGTGCCAGCAACCGGCCCTCTTCTAGCAGATCGACGTCGTCTTGTCGTGCTTCTTTTGCTTCTTCCTCGGTGTACATGGTGACTCGCGGGGAATCGAACTCTATGTCCGTTGGGATGACGGCTTCAGCACCGTAGATGAGGAAGAAAGGCGTGAAGCCGGTTGACTTGTTTGGAGTCGTGCGCAGACTCCAGAGGACGGCTGGCAACTTGTCGAGCCAGCAGCCAGCCGAGCGCTACAAAGGCTCGACCAGTCGGGGCTTGATGCCCGACAGGATGAGGCCGTTTGCTCGCTCCACCTGGTCATTTGACTGTGGATGGGGACGGACGCTAGGTCCAGTCGGATGCCCTGTGTCGCACAGAAACAGGCCAAGGCGCCTTTGGCAAAATTCGTGCCGTTGTCGGTGATGATGCTGTGTGGTATGCCGTACCGAATTGTGATGTCGGAGATGAAAGTCACGGCAGTCGGACCATTCAGTTTCTTGATTGGCTTCGCTTCTATCCACTTGGTGAACGTGTCCACCGTGACAAGTAAGTGTGTTAAGCCACCTCGTGCTGTCTTGAATGGTTCCACCATGTCTACGCCCCAAACTGCGAAAGGCCAGGCAATGGGGATGGTCTTGAGTGCAGAAGCCGGCTGATGCGGCTTGGAGCGGAACTTCTGGCACCCTTTGCCTTTTTGGACCAATTCCTTGGCCTCTTCTAAGGCCGTTGGCCAAAAGAAACCGTGTCAGAAAGCTTTGGCGACGAGTGCTCTTGAAGCCGCGTGGTGGCCGCACTCGCCTTGATGGATGTCTTTGAGAATTGCTTGGCCTTGCTCTAGCTCTACCCAGCGCTGGTAGACACCAGTGACGCTGCGCCTGACCAGCTCTCTGTTGACTATGGTGTAGGCTGCCGCTCGGCGTTGTACTTGCCGAGCTAAGGTCTCATCAGTCGGCAACTCTTTGCTCACCAGGAATTTGAGGATGGGCTGGGCCCATGAGGGTGTTGCTATTTCTTCGACTGCCAGAACTGCGACTTGGACGAGGGCGGCTGGGCTGGGAGGCGGCGGGCTGGAGACAGCAACCGCTTGCGGAATTAATGAAGTCCCCGGGCCGACTGGCGCAGCCCTTGGGCCGAGTTCTAGAGTCTTCGGGCCGGCCGCCGCAGTCCCCGGGCCGGGTTCTGCAGTCCCTGGGCTGGCTTCGACTGTGGTGGCTTTGGAGCCATCTGCCAAAATCCTCGTACCGTCTGCCGGGGCTCTTTAGTCGGATCCGACTTCTACGAGAGGAGCCGGCACAAAGATGGAGTCTGATTCTGGTGAAGGCTTGACAGACGGCTTGAGGAGGCGTTGAAGGGCGACGCCGGATGGTATTGCTTGTCGGGTAGAGCCGATTCGTGCCAGGGCGTCTGCTTGGTCGTTGTCGTTTCTTGGCACATGGAGGAACTCGCACGCCTCGAAATATCCACTGAGTTGCTGCATGAGGAAACGGTAACTCGCCATGTTTGCATCTTTGGCGTCCCAGTCGCCAGACGACTGCTGGACCACTAAGTCCGAGTTGCCATAACACAGGATCCGGCGAATGCCAAGTTCTTTGGCAAGCCGGAGCCCGTGAATGAGCGCCACGTATTCGGCGACATTGTTGGAGGCAGCAAAGTAGATTTGCAGTGCATATTTGAGCTTGTCGCCTTTAGGAGAAGTGAGGACAACGCCGGCTCCCAAGCCAGTGCGCATCTTGGAGCCGTCGAAATGCATCCGCCAATGGGTGGAGTCGGGCGCTGGAGGTAGGTACTGGGTCTCGGCCTAGTCAACGAGGAAGTCGGCCCGTGCTTGTGACTTGATGGCGGTGTGGGGCTGGTAGTGGATGGTGTAGGGAGCCAGCTCTATGGCCCATTTGGCCACTCGGCCAGAAGCATCTCGGCTTCCGATGATCTCGGCAAGTGGGGCCGTGCAGACCATAGTGATTGGATGCTCTTGAAAGTAAGGCTTCAATTTCTTGGCGGCCAAGTGCACGCCATAGCACATCTTCTGGTAGTGGGGGTAGTTCTGCTTGGAGGTCGACAGCACTTCGCTCGGGTAATATACCGGTCTCTGGACAGGTAGTGCCTTACCTTCCTCCTTGCGTTCCACTACAATGACCGTGCTGACTACCTGGCTGGTGGCGGGGATGTACAGGAGCATAGGCTCCTTAGGAGTCGGAGCCGCCAGAACGGGTGGAGTAGTCAACATCTTCTTTAACTCGAGAAAAGCTTCGTCCGCCTTGTGGTTCCACTCGAAAAAAGTGGTCTTCTTCATGAGCTGGTATAAGGGGAGAGCTTTCTCGCCCAGCCGACTGATGGATCGGCTGATGGACGCCAAGCAGCCAGTGAACTTTTGCACGTCCAGCAGTCGGCTGGGTACCTCCATCCTCTCAATGGCCTTGATCTTTACAGGGTTGCACTCTATGCCGCGTTCAGAGACCAGGAAACCAAGGAGTTGGCCGGCTGGTACTCCGAAGACACACTTCTCAGGGTTGAGCTTGATGTGGAATAGGCGCAGGTTCTCAAATGTCTCCTTGAGGTCTTCCAGCAGTGTTCCACACTTTTCCGTCTTCACCACCACATCGTCCACGTAGACGTGGGCATTTCTGCCGAGTTGCTTGACCAGGCACTTCTGCATGCAACGCTGAAAGGTGGCGCCGGCATTCCTCAAGCCGAACGTCATGGTGAGGTAGCAGAAGGCTCCAAACGGTGTGATGAAGGCGGTCTTCAGTCTATCAGCCGGGTTTAGCTTGATCTGGTGATATCCTGAATATGCATCCAAGAAGCTCAACAGCTCGCATCCGGCTGTGGAGTCTATCACCTGATCAATTCTTGGCAAAGCAAACGGGTCCTTGGGGCAAGCCTTGTTGAGGCTTGTGTAGTGAATACACATTCGCCACGGCTTGTTCTTCTTCAGTACCAGGACCGGGTTGGCTAGCCACTCTGGAAAGAATACTTCCATAATGAAGCCGGCTGCTAGGAGTCGGGCTATCTCTTCTCCGACAACTCTTCCCTTTTCTTCTTATAGGCGGCGTAAGGGCTGCCTGACCGGCTTTGCATCAGATCGGACATGTAACTTGTGCTCGGCGAATTCCGTCGGTACACCTGGCATGCTTTGGGGGACCATGCGAAGATGTCCCGATTCTCACGGAGGAAATCGACGAGCTCGCCTTCCTATTTGCTGTCGAGGTTTGCGCCTACGACAGTGTACCTCTCTGGGTGCTCCGGATCCAAGGGTATCTTTTTTGTCTCTTTGGCCGGCTTGAACGAACCCTCAGCCTCCGACTCCTTGGGGTTAGGTGACACCTCTAGCTACTTGCCAGCCATCGCCACAACCCAGTCAAGGAGCCGCTTCTCGGCCGCGATCACCAGGGACTCGGCCAACCGACTACTCTCAGTCACATAGGCAGACGACTTCCGGTAGTCGCCGGCTACGGTCAGAATCCCCTTGGAACTGGGCATCTTCATTTTGAGGTAGGCATAGTGGGGGACCACCATGAACTTGGCCAGGGCGGGTCGGCCAAGTAATGCATGGTATGGGCTCTCGAGATCCACCACCTCAAACCAAACTGACTCTCGGCAGAAGTGATCTTTGTCTCCAAAGAGGACGTCCATCAGGATCTTGCTCATTGGTGAGTAGCAAAGACCAGGAACAATGCCTTGGAACACAGTCCGGCTGTTCTGAAGCTGTCTTTACTTGATTCCTAACTTCTCCATGGTGCCCTTGTACAGGATGTTGATGTTGCTGCCTCCGTCTATCAGAACTCGCGAGAAACGAGCATCTCGTCTATCTGTGGCAAAGGTGGCATCCAAGACCAATGCATAAGAGCCCGGACTCGGCATCACCTCTGGGTGATCAGCTCTACTCCAGCTGATAGGCTTCTCGGACCAGTGCATGAAATCTGGTGTCTCTGATGCTATTGCATTCACCTCTTGCTGCTGCAGCTGCCTGCAGCATCGATCATCAGCCACGCTGGTAAATATCACGTAGGCTCCGTGCTCTTCGGGGTACTCGCCTTGTACTGTGCCGACTGGCCTGACAGCCGGCTGCTGGGGCGGAGGTGGAGGCTGCTGCCCAGCAGGCGGGGGAGGCAGGAGGCCGTACGTCTCCTTTGGCAATCTTGGTAAGCCAGTGGCACTTCCGGGTGGTGTGATTCGACGGCTTCGCGCCGCTGTGGAATTTGCAAGGACCATCCAGAGTCTGCTTGTATGAGAAAGCCGGCAACCAGTTGGGCTTGCCGCCTTTCTGTCGCTTGGGTGGAGGTTGCCCTTCCGGCTGCTGGTCTTCGACTATCGCCACCTGCCAGCTGCTGGAAGCCGGCTGTGGGGCCTTGCACTTGTGGTCGCTCTGCTGTTGTCGCCGATTGGCGTCTCTAGCCGGAGTTCTAGGAGCCTGAGGGGCCACTTTGCTAGTCGCACTAACTTGAATCTCCGCCTTCATGGAGGAGTCGGCCGTGGCATACTTGTCTGCTATGATCAGCAGCTCGTCGAGGGTTTCTGGCTCGTCGCAGAGGAGCTTGTGCTTGAGGAGGGTGCCTTCTCTGCACCCGGCGGTGAACTACTCGATAACCTGCACCTCGTGCACGCCCTCGCAGGAGTTCCGAAGCTCGGCCCAACGCGTGAGGTAGTCGCGAGTCGACTCGTTGGGGCCTTGCACGCACAAGGAAAGTTGACGAGGCTTGGGAGGACGCTTGTACGTGCTTTTGAAGTTGCGGACGAATGCATCGGTGAAGTCGACCCAGCTGTTGATGCTGTGGGGCTTCAGGCTGTTCAGCCATGTCCGGGCCGTGCCCTGGAGCATGAGCGGAACGTATTTTACGGCGACACGCTTGTTGCCGTTCGCTATGTTGACGGCCGTGGAGTAGTCAACCAGCCAGTCCTCCGGCTACACGGAGCCGGTGTACTTGGGCGTGTCTCTTGGGAGGGTGAACCCTTTGGGAAAGGGCTCGTCTCTAATGCGGGGCCCGAAACAAGGCGGACCCAACTCATCCTCTTCTTCTAGCGCCAGGGATCGGTGAAGCCGGTCGATCCGGTGGCGGGCGTCGTTTTCTCTGACTCCCTCTCGGCGGCCGAGGCGGTCGCCGAGAGTCGGATGGTCAACAGGCGGCAGGGAGACTCGCCTTTCCTTGCGAGGAGGAGGAGGTGGACAGTCGTCCCATCGTTCCACTGCTCTCGGGCAGCCATCTTGGTCGCGCTCTATGGTAATGCGTGTCCGAATGTGGCTAACAGCCGGATCCTTGTCTTCCCTTCCTCGGGCACCGCCAGTCGGCTTCCGAGACCTCGCGCCTTGGTCTCGGCGTGGACGCGGGTCGTTGTTTTGCTGCCGTGGCGCCTCTGTGTGGCAGCCAGCCTCGTTCTGCGCGGCAGCCGCGTCGAGGAGCCGCTGGACTCGCTCCGTCATCAGGCGGCGCTCTTCACCCTCAAAGTTGTCCAGCTCGTCCGCCGCCGCCTGGGTGGCTCGAATGTTCTCTGCAGGTGTGGCGTACACAGGGCGATTTCCCTCGAACAGGTTGGCGATGGCCACACCGCGCTGCTGGACCGCGCCTAGGCGGCTGGGCCCAGCTGGGGCTGGCGAGCCACCCACAGCGCGATCCATCTCACGCTGGTAGGCTTCTGACGAGCGTCTCATGCTAGCCAGCTTATTCGCGCCTTCGACGAGCTGAAGGCGGCGCGCCTCCAACGTCTCCGCATCAGTGTCTTCCGGAATGGGCGCAGTCAGGTCTTGTAGTGCCGCGCCAAGGGGGTCATGCGCTCCTCCGCCGGGAGGCTCGTCATGACCGATGACGAGCACCTCGGTGACGGTGCTTCCGTCCCTCTCCGCGCGAGGGAGCGGCTCATCATAGACCACCACGTTGGTGGGGAACGCGTCGAGCGACGCGGTGTCGGAGTCGATCAGCATCGGGTCGATGGAGCGTATAGACACCAAGTCCACGGTGGGCTCGCCGGCGACGTGGAGTTGGTCAAGGAGGCCCGCGAGGAGGCCCTCGGGGCCGCCCGTGCCTGCGTCGGATGCAGGCTCGTCGGAGAGGCAAACCTCGCCGACAAGATCGGCGAGGCAGCTGGCTGCACAGGCGATCTCAGCGCCGTGCAGCGCGTCAGTGCAAATTCCGTCTGGCGTGCCGGGCTGACTGCGCTCGCCAGGGAGGAAAAGGGTTCCCGTCCAGAGCAGGTCTCTAGACGATGGTGCACCAGGCCCCACTGTGGGCGCCAAATGTCGGGGGTTGGGTGCGACATATGCCAAAGGATGGCTTTGAAGGAAATATGCCCTAGAGGCAATAATAAAGTTATTATTTATTTCCTTATATCATGATAAAAGTTTACTATTCATGCTAGAATTGTATTAACCGGAAACATAATACATGTGTGAATACATAGACAAACAGAGTGTCACTAGTATGCCTCTACTTGACTAGCTCGTTAATCAAAGATGGTTATGTTTCCTAACCATGGACAAAGAGTTGTTATTTGATTAACGGGATCACATCATTAGTTGAATGATTTGATTGACATGACCCATTCCATTAGCTTAGCACCCGATCGTTTAGTATGTTGCTATTGCTTTCTTCATGACTTATACATGTTCCTATGACTATGAGATTATGCAACTCCCGTTTGCCAGAGGAACATTTTGTGTGCTACCAAACGTCACAACGTAACTGGGTGATTATAAAGGAGCTCTATAGGTGTCTCCAAAGGTACATGTTGGGTTGGCGTATTTCGAGATTAGCATTTGTCACTCCGATTGTCGGAGAGGTATCTCTGGGCCCTCTCGGTAATGCACATCACTTAAGCCTTGCAAGCATTGCAACTAATGAGTTAGTTGCGGGACGATGTATTACGGAACGAGTAAAGAGACTTGCCGGTAACGAGATTGAACTAGGTATGGGATACCGACGATCGAATCTCGGGCAAGTAACATACCGATGACAAAGGGAACAACATATGTTGTTATGCGGTCTGACCGATAAAAGATCTTCGTAGAATATGTAGGAGCCAATATGAGCATCCAGGTTCCACTATTGGTTATTGACCGGAGACGTGTCTCGGTCATGTCTACATTATTCTCGAACCCATAGGGTCCGCACGCTTAAGGTTTCGATGACAGTTATATTATGAGTTTATGCGTTTTGATGTACCGAAGGTTGTTCGGAGTCCCGGATGTGATCACGGACATGACGAGGAGTCTCGAAATGGTCGAGACATAAAGATTGATATATTGGAAGGCTATGTTTGGATATCGGAAGTGTTCCGGGTGAAATCGGGATTTTACCGGAGTACCGGGAGGTTACCGGAACCCCCCGGGAGGTATATGGGCCTTAGTGGAAGAGAGGAGAGGTGGCCAGAGATGGGCCGCGCGCCCCCCCCCCCCCCCCCCGGTCCGAATAGGACAAGGAGAGGGGGCCGGCCCCCCTTCCTCCTCTCTCTCCTCTTTCCCCCACTCCACGAATCCTATTCCAGCTAGGAAAGGGGGGGAGTCCTACTCCCGGAGGGAGTAGGACTCCTCCTGGCGCGCCCTATGATGGTCGGCCGGCCCCCCTCCCTTGAGCCATTATATATAGAGGCAGGGGCACCCCCTAGAGACACAAGTTGATCCACGTGATCATATTCTTAGCCGTGTGCGGTGCCCCCTTCCACCATAGTCCTTGATAATATTGTAGCGGTGCTTAGGCGAAGCCCTGCGACAGTAGTACATCAAGATCGTCACCACGCCGTCGTGCTGACGGAACTCTTCCCCGACACTTTGCTGGATCGGAGTCCGGGGATCGTCATCGAGCTGAACGTGTGCTAGAACTCGGAGGTGCCGTAGTTTCGGTGCTTGATCGGTCGGGCCGTGAAGACGTACGACTACATCAACCAAGTTAACACTTCCATTGTCGATCTACAAGGGTACGTAGATCACACTCTCCCCTCTCATTGCTATGCATCCCCATGATCTTGCGTGTGCGTAGGAAATTTTTTGAAATTACTGCGTTCCCCAACAGTGGCATCCGAGCCTAGGTTTTATATGTTGATGTTAAATGCACGAGTAGAACACAAGTAAGTTGTGGGCGATATAAGTCATACTGCTTACCAGCATGTCATACTTTGGTTCGGCGGTATTGTTGGACGAAGCGGCCCGGACCGACATTACGCGTACGCTTACGCGAGACCGGTTCTCCCGACATGCTTTGCACATAGGTGGCTTGCGGGTGACAGTTTCTCCAACTTTAGTTGAACCGAGTGTGGCTACGCCCGGTCCTTGTGAAGGTTAAAACAGCACTAACTTGACAAACTATCGTTGTGGTTTTGATGCATAGGTAAGATTGGTTCATGCTTAAGCCCGTAGCAGCCACGTAAAACATGCAACAACAAAGTAGAGGACGTCTAACTTGTTTTTGCAGGGCATGTTGTGATGTGATATGGTCAAGACATGATGCTAAATTTTATTGTATGAGATGATCATGTTTTGTAAGCGAGTTATCGGCAACTGGCAGGAGCCATATGGTTGTCGCTTTATTGTATGCAATGCAATCGCGCTGTAATGCTTTACTTTATCACTAAGCGGTAGCGATAGTCGTGGAAGCATAAGATTGGCGAGACGACAACGATGCTACGATGGAGATCAAGGTGTCGCGCCGGTGACGATGGTGATCATGACGGTGCTTCGGAGATGGAGATCACAAGCACAAGATGATGATGGCCATATCATATCACTTATATTGATTGCATGTGATGTTTATCTTTTATGCATCTTATCTTGCTTTGATTGACGGTAGCATTATATGATGATCTCTCACTAATTATCAAGAAGTGTTCTCCCTGAGTATGCACCGTTGCGAAAGTTCTTCGTGCTGAGACACCACGTGATGATCGGGTGTGATAGGCTCTACGTTCAAATACAACGGGTGCAAAACAGTTGCACACGCGGAATACTCGGGTTATACTTGACGAGACAAGCATATACAGATATGGCCTCGGAACACGGAGGCCGAAAGGTCGGGCGTGAATCATATAGTAGATATGATCAACATAGTGATGTTCACCAATGAAACTACTCCATCTCACGTGATGATCGGACATGGTTTAGTTGATTTGGATCACGTAATCACTTAGAGGAGTAGAGGGATGTCTATCTAAGTGGGAGTTCTTTAAGTAATATGATTAATTGAACCTAAATTTATCATGAACTTAGTACCTGATAGTATCTTGCTTGTTTATGTATGATTGTAGATAAATGGCCCGTGCTGTTGTTCCGTTGAATTTTAATACGCTCCTTGAGAAAGCAAAGTCGAAAGATGATGGTAGCAATTACACGGACTGGGTCCGTAACTTGAGGATTATCCTCATTGCTGCACAGAAGAATTACGTCCTGGAAGCACCGCTGGGTGCCAGGCCTGCTGCTGGAGCAACACCAGATGTTGTGAACGTCTGGCAGAGCAAAGCTGATGATTACTTGATAGTTCAGTGTGCCATGCTTTACGGCTTAGAACCGGGACTTCAACGACATTTTGAACGTCATGGAGCATATGAGATGTTCCAGGAGTTGAAGTTAATATTTCAAGCAAATGCCCAGATTGAGAGATATGAAGTCTCCAATAAGTTCTATAGCTGCAAGATGGAGGAGAACAGTTCTGTCAGTGAGCATATACTCAAAATGTCTGGGTATAATAATCACTTGATTCAAATGGGAGTTAATCTTCCAGATGATTGCGTCATTAACAGAATTCTCCAATCACTGCCACCAAGCTACAAGAGCTTCATGATGAACTATAATATGCAAGGGATGAATAAGACTATTCCCGAGCTCTTCGCAATGCTGAAAGCTGCGGAGGTAGAAATCAAAAAGGAGCATCAAGTGTTGATGGTCAACAAGACCACTAGTTTCAAGAAAAGGGGCAAAGGGAAGAAGAAGGGGAACTTCAAGAAGAACAGCAAGCAAGTTGCTGCTCAAGAGAAGAAACCCAAGTCTGGACCTAAGCCTGAAACTGAGTGCTTCTAAGCAAGCAGACTGGTCACTGGAAGCGGAACTGCCCCAAGTATTTGGCGGATAAGAAGGATGGCAAGGTGAACAAAGGTATATGTGATATACATGTTATTGATGTGTACCTTACTAATGCTCGCAGTAGCACCTGGGTATTTGATACTAGTTCTGTTGCTAATATTTGCAACTCGAAACAGGGACTACGGATTAAGCGAAGATTGGCTAAGGATGAGGTGACGATGCGCATGGGAAACGGTTCCAAAGTCGATGTGATCGCAGTCGGCGCGCTACCTCTACATCTACCTTCGGGATTAATATTAGACCTAAATAATTTTTATTTGGTGCCAGCGTTAAGCATGAACATTATATCTGGATCTTGTTTGGTGCGAGACGGTTATTCATTTAAATCAGAGAATAATGGTTGTTCTATTTATATGAGTAATATCTTTTATGGTCAATCACCCTTGAAGAATGGTCTATTCTTATTGAATCTCGATAGTAGTGACACACATATTCATAATGTTGAAGCCAAAAGATGCAGAGTTGATAATGATAGTGCAACTTATTTGTGGCACTGCTGTTTAGGTCATATCGGTGTAAAGCGCATGAAGAAACTCCATACTGATGGACTTTTGGAACAACTTGATTATGAATCACTTGGTACGTGCGAACCGTGCCTCATGGGCAAGATGACTAAAACTCCGTTCTCCGGTACTATGGAGAGAGCAACAGACTTGTTGGAGATCATACATACTGATGTATGTGGTCCGATGAATATTGAGGCTCGTGGCGGATATCGTTATTTTCTCACCTTCACAGATGACTTAAGAAGATATGGATATATCTACTTAATGAAACATAAGTCTAAAACGTTTGAAAAGTTCAAAGAATTTCAGAGTGAAGTTGAAAATCATCGTAACAAGAAAATAAAGTTTCTACGATCTGATCGTGGAGAAGAATATTTGAGTTACGAGTTTGGTGTACATTTGAAACAATGCGGAATAGTTTCGCAACTCATGCCACCCGGAACACCACAGCGTAATGGTGTGTCCGAACGTCGTAATCGTACTTTACTAGATATGGTGCGATCTATGATGTCTCTTACTGATTTACCGCTATCGTTTTGGGGTTATGCTTTGGAGACAGCCGCATTCACGTTAAATAGGGCACCATCAAAATCCGTTGAGACGACGCCTTATGAACTATGGTTTGGCAAGAAACCAAAGTTGTCGTTTCTGAAAGTTTGGGGCTCCATGCTTATGTGAAAAAGTTTCAACCTGATAAGCTCGAACCCAAATCGGAGAAATGTGTCTTCATAGGATATCCAAAGGAGACTATTGGATACACCTTCTATCACAGATCCGAAGGCAAGACTTTTGTTGCTAAGTTTGGAAACTTTCTGGAGAAGGATTTTCTCTCGAAAGAAGTGAGTGGGAGGAAAGTAGAACTTGACGAGGTAACTGTACCTGCTCCCTTATTGGAAAGTAGTGCATCACAGAAAACTGTTTCTGTGACACCTACACCAATTAGTGAGGAAGCTAATGATAATGATCATGAAACTTCAGAAGAAGATACTACTGAACCTCGTAGATCAACCAGAGTGAGATCCGCGCCAGAGTGGTACGGTAATCCAGTTCTGGAAGTCATGCTACTAGATCATGATGAACCTACAAACTATGAAGAAGCGATGGTAAGCCCAGATTCCGCAAAATGGCTTGAAGCCATGAAATCTGAGATGGGATCCATGTATGAGAACAAAGTGTGGACTTTGGTTGACTTGCCCAATGATCGGCAAGCAATTGAGAATAAATGGATCTTCAAGAAGAAGACTGACACCGACGGTAATATTACTGTCTACAAAGATCGACTTGTCGCAAAAGGGCTTCGGCAAGTTCAAGGGGTTGACTACGATGAGACCTTCTCACCCGTAGCGATGCTTAAGTCTGTCCGAATCATGTTAGCAATTGCCGCATTTTATGATTATGAAATTTGGCAGATGGATGTCAGAACTGCATTCCTGAATGGATTTCTGGAAGAAGAGTTGTATATGATGCAACCGGAAGGTTTTGTCGATCCAAAGGGAGCTAACAAAGTGTGCAAGCTCCAGTGATCCATTTATGGACTGGTGCAAGCCTCTCGGAGTTGGAATAAACGCTTTGATAGTGTGATCAAAGCATTTGGTTTTATACAGACTTTTGGAGAAGCCTGTATTTACAAGAAAGTGAGTGGGAGCTCTGTACCATTTCTGATATTATATGTGGATGACATATTACTGATTGGAAATGATATAGAATTTCTGGATAGCATAAAGGGATACTTGAATAAGAGTTTTTCAATGAAAGACCTCGGTGAAGCTGCTTACATATTAGGCATAAAGATCTATAGAGATAGATCAAGACGTTTAATTGGACTTTCACAAAGTACATACCTGGACAAGATTTTGAAGAAGTTCAAAATGGATCAAGCAAAGAAAGGGTTCTTGCCTGTGTTACAAGGTGTGAAGTTGTGTCAGACTCAATGCCCGACCACTGCAGAAGATAGAGAGAAAATGAAAGATGTTCCCTATGCTTCAGCCATAGGCTCTATCATGTATGCAATGCTGTGTACCAGACCTGATGTGTGCCTTGCTATAAGTATAGCAGGGAGGTACCAAAGTAATCCAGGAGTGGATCACTGGACAGCGGTCAAGAACATCCTGAAGTACCTGAAAAGGACTAAGGATATGTTTCTCGTATATGGAGGTGACAAAGAGCTCATCGTAAATGGTTACGTTGATGCAAGCTTTGACACTAATCCGGACGATTCTAAATCGCAAACCGGATACGTGTTTACATTAAACGGTGGAGCTGTCAGTTGGTGCAGTTCTAAACAGAGCGTCATGGCGGGATCTACGTGTGAAGCGGAATACATAGCTGCTTCGGAAGCAGCGAATGAAGGAGTCTGGATGAAGGAGTTCATATCTGATCTAGGTGTCATACCTAGTCCATCGGGTCCAATGAAAATATTTTGTGACAATACTGGTGCAATTGCCTTGGCGAAGGAATCCAGATTTCACAAGAGAACCAAGCACATCAAGAGACGCTTCAATTCCATCCGGGATCTAGTCCAGGTGGGAGACATAGAGATTTGCAAGATACATACGGATCTGAATGTTGTAGACCCGTTGACTAAGCCTCTTCCACGAGCAAAACATGATCAGCACCAAAGCTCCATGGGTGTTAGAATCATTACTGTGTAATCTAGATTATTGACTCTAGTGCAAGTGGGAGACTGAAGGAAATATGCCCTAGAGGCAATAATAAATTTATTATTTATTTCCTTATATCATGATAAAAGTTTATTATTCATGCTAGAATTGTATTAATCGGAAACATAATACATGTGTGAATACATAGACAAACAGAGTGTCACTAGTATGCCTCTACTTGACTAGCTCGTTAATCAAAGATGGTTATGTTTCCTAACCATGGACAAAGAGTTGTTATTTGATTAATGGGATCACATCATTAGTTGAATGATCTGATTGACATGACCCATTCCATTAGCTTAGCACCCGATCGTTTAGTATGTTGCTATTGCTTTCTTCATGACTTATACATGTTCCTATGACTATGAGATTATGCAACTCCCGTTTGCCAGAGGAACACTTTGTGTGCTACCAAACGTCACAACGTAACTGGGTGATTATAAAGGAGCTCTACAGGTGTCTCCAAAGGTACATGTTGGGTTGGCGTATTTCGAGATTAGGATTTGTCACTCCGATTGTCGGAGAGGTATCTCTGGGCCCTCTTGGTAATGCACATCACTTAAGCCTTGCAAGCATTGCAACTAATGAGTTAGTTGCGGGATGATGTATTACGGAACGAGTAAAGAGACTTGCCGGTAACGAGATTGAACTAGGTATGGGATATCGACGACCGAATCTCGGGCAAGTAACATACCGATGACAAAGGGAACAACATATGTTGTTATGCGGTCTAACCGATAAAAGATCTTCGTAGAATATGTAGGAGCCAATATGAGCATCCAGGTTCCGCTATTGGTTATTCACCGGAGATGTGTCTCGGTCATGTCTACATATTAGGCATAAGGTTTCGATGATAGTTATATTATGAGTTTATGCGTTTTGATGTACCGAAGGTTGTTCGAAGTCCCGGATGTGATCACGGACATGACGAGGAGTCTCGAAATGGTCGAGACATAAAGATTGATATATTGGAAGCCTATGTTTGGATATCAGAAGTGTTCCGGGTGAAATCGGGATTTTACCGGATTACCGGGAGGTTACCGGAACCCCCCCGGGAGGTATATGGGCCTTGGTGGGCCTTGGTGGGCCTTAGTGGAAGAGAGGAGAGGTGGCCAAAGATGGGCCGCACGCCCCTCCCCCCCTTGGTCCGAATAGGACAAGGAGAGGGGGTCGGCCCCCCCTTCCCCCTCTCTCTCCTCTTTTCCCCCTCCGCGAATCCTATTCCAACTAGAAAAGGGGGGAGTCCTACTCCCGGAGGGAGTAAGACTCCTCCTGGCGCGCCTCTCCTGGTCGGCCGCACTCCCCCCTTGAGCCTTTATATACGGAGGCAGGGGCACCCCCTAGAGACACAAGTTGATCCACGTGATCATATTCTTAGCTGTGTGTAGTGCCCCCTTCCACCATAGTCCTCGATAATATTGTAGCGGTGCTTAGGCGAAGCCCTGCAACAGTAGTACATCAAGATCGTCACCACGCCGTCGTGCTGACGGAACTCTTCCCCGACACTTTGCTGGATCGGAGTCCGGGGATCGTCATCGAGCTGAACGTGTGCTAGAACTCGGAGGTGCCGTAGTTTCGGTGCTTGATCGGTCGGGCCGTGAAGACGTACGACTACATCAACCAAGTTAACGCTTCCGTTGTCGATCTACAAGGGTACGTAGATCACACTCTCCCCTCTCGTTGCTATGCATCACCATGATCTTGCGTGTGCGTAGGAATTTTTTTGAAATTACTACGTTCCCCAACAGGCTTATCATGGTGGGGGCGAGTAGAACGTCGTCGGTGCCTGGAAACGGGATAAGGCAAAGGCATGCACGCCGGCGAATCTTACCCAGCTTCGGGGCTCTCCGGGGAGATAATACCCCTACTACTGCACTGCGGGGTCTCCGCATGATCACTATGGCAAAGTTTTTACACGGTTGCTCCTCGAGCTGTTTCCTGGAGCTAGGAGAAGGCAAGGCTAGCTCTCTCCTTCCTATATGACCTGGTCTAGTGCTAATGGATTCCAACCCTTTGCATGGATGCCCTGGGGGGTTTATATAGGCCTACCCCCTAGGGGTACAATGGTAATCCAGCTGGGCGCGGGCCCAGCCGTCAGTCTCTCTGGCCACCGTCTTATCCGCCGACTCCTGGGGCCCGTCGACTGGCTCAGTACGGAGCCGACAGGCCGCGTCTGTCGCGGGCGGGTCTTGCCGACTGTAGATTACTGTAGCCGTGCCTCTAATGACGCGGCCTCGGTCATGAGGTCATGGCGACAGCTCCGCCGTCTGGCGGGCAATCACTGTGGCCACTCCCTGTCGCGTCTGATTAATGGCGCGTGGGGCCTGTGGGGAGGGGCCGGCCGACTCCTGGGGGCCAACTCCCATCCGGGCCGACTGGTGGCACTCTCGCCGTCTTTCGTACGCCCGCTGACTGGTGGGACCCATCATCCCTGGGTTGTACCGGCAGGCCGTCATAGGCACAGGACTCCGCCCTCTGGGGCTGACACCAGGGTCGGCATGGCAATAGTGTCGCGCCGCGCGGAGATGTCTGCGGGTACGGCGTACTGTAGCCACGCCTGCCCCTGGAAAAGGGGTGGGAGTGGACCTTACTATGGCCACTCCTCGTCCCGTCCCTCTTTATGAGGGCATGGGGGTTGTTGGAGTCGCGGGCGGACTCCCCAAGGCCGGCTTCTCTGGAAGTCGCCAGTCAGGAGTCGGCTTATCCTGAAGTCGTCCCTGGGACTCGGCCGCGAGTGGGCAGTCAACCGCCTCGCCGCCGACTCTCAGAAGGCGGCTCTTCGTCCTGGGGTCTCGAGGGGCGCATTCCTCCTCAATGTCTTGAAAGGTTCTGGGCCTGGGTTAGCCTACCCCTGGCCCATTACTACGACAACAAGTAGAGCATGATATCCATGACAAGATATAATGTAGAAAACTCTTTACGTAGGGGAGAGAAATTTCATGACATTACCCATACAACGGTGTTTGGGATAATTGAGCAGGAAACATTTAGCATTGGGCTTCAAATGTTATTGTTGAAAATCGGAGTACCACAGACATGCTTCGAGATAGCATTGACATGGTCTTCAAGCACGGTCCGACTTTGGATACCCAAAGGATCCATCAGGAACAACCCATAGAATAAGTGTTACAATTTCCTCATGAAAGAATGGATAACCTTGCTAAAAAGGGAAAACTATAACAATGGGTCCTCTGGCCAGGTGTGCTAGGCATGACATCACCTTACCGGGTCATATAAGGACCAATGTTATAACTCTTCAAAAATATATTCCAACCATCATATCTGACCGAGATTCAGATCTGATTGGTGTCAGGATACCTCAGACTCAGGATGCCTGAGAAGAAAAAGGTGCGACACAAATTGATTAGATGACATTGTAAGATCCTCCGGAAATGAACTATGGAAGCGAGTTCTGAAACAAGAGTTCATCATTAAACCAATGAAATGACGAGGGGTGGCTGATGGACTCAGCGACAATTCCACGAGTTTTACTAAAAGATGGATTTCCACAATTATGTGAACAAGGAGATAAGATTTGTCAGATCAAATGATATAATGAGGTATTCTCGAGGAAAACATACACAATTAAAGATTGGTAGAAGGTGCACCCGAAATACGGTCTTAGGTAGCATAATCAATGTTAGAATGGTGATTTGATAACAAATGGCCCAAGAATGAAATGTCGACCATTAACTTCAAAGCAATAAGGTTGCTAGAAGTTATAAAATTACTAGTCCATTTTTCGGTATTCCAGTTAGGAACAACACGGGGACCAAGACAAGAATGGTGATGGTGATAAGTATCACCTATATCAAGAATTCTCAAGAGGTGGTGAAATCCCCACGACATCCTTGACATAAAAGATGGTAATACTCCAAGGTAGAACATAACACAAGCAGGATAGAAATGAACAAAAGGTAATACACAAAACATGAGCAAGTGTGTGTTGGAGGGAGGGCATTAACGTTGCCGATGATAACACAAATCATCGAGGGGGAGGATGGTACTTGTCATCATGAATTTGGTTGGTATTCTGGAAGGAGTCAAAATGTTGATGATGATCATGAGAAATTTTTATGATAACTATGATAAAAATAGGTTACGCATGAGTCCCTCGCACCTACACAAAACAAATAAATCCTCGCAACCAACGCGATAAGGGGTTGTCAATCCCTACACGGTCACTTACGGGAGTGAGATCTGATAGATACGATAAGATAATATTCTTGGTATTTTTATGATAAAGATGCAAATTAAAATAAAAGGCAATGAAAATAACTAAGTATTAGAAGATTAATATGATGAAGATAGACCCAGGGGCCATAGGTTTCACTAGTGGCTTCTCTCGAGAGCACAAGTATTTTACGTTGGGTGAACGAATTACTGTTGAGCAATTGACAGAATTGAGCATAGTTATGAGAATATCTAGGTATAATCATGTATATAGGCATCACGTCCAAGACAAGTAGACCAACTCCTGCCTACATCTACTACTATTACTACACACATCGACCGCTATCCAGCATGCATCTAGAGTATTAAGTTCACAAGAACAGAGTAACGCATTAGGCAAGATGACATGATGTAGAAGGATAAACTCAATCAATATGATATAAACCCCATCTTTTTATCCTCGATGGCAACAATACAATACGTGCCTTGCTGCCCCTACTGTCACTAGGAAAGGACACTGCAAGATTGAACCCAAAGCTAAGCACTTCTTCCATTGCAAGAAAGATCAATCTAGTAGGCCAAACCAAGCTGATAATTCGAAGAGACTTGCAAATATAACCAATCATACATAAAATAATTTAGAGAAGATTCAAATATTGTTCATAGATAAACTTGATCATAAACCCACAATTCATCGTTCTCAACACACACCGCAAAAGAAGATTACATCGAATAGATCTCCACAAGAGAGGGGGAGAACTTTGTATTGAGATCCAAAAAGAGAGAAGAAGCCATCTAGCTAATAACTATGGACCCGTAGGTCTGAGGTAAACTACTCACACTTCATCGGAAGGGCTATGGTGTTGATGTAGAAGCCCTCCGTGATCGATGCCCCCTCCGGCGGAGCTCCGGAACAGTCCCCAAGATGGGACCTCGTAGATACAGGAAGTAATGGCGGTGGAATTAGGGTTTTGGCTTCATATCTGGTAGTTTGGGGGTACGTAGGTATATATAGGAGGAAGAAGTATGTCGGTGGAGCAACAGGGGGGCCACGAGGGTGGAGGGCGCGCCTGGGGGGTAGGCGCGCCCCCTACCTCGTGGCCTCCCTGTTGGTTGCTTGACGTAGGGTCCAAGTCCCCTGGATCATGTTTGGTGAGAAAATCACTTTCCCGAAGTTTTCATTCCGTTTGGACTCCGTTTGATATTCCTTTTCTTCGAAACCCTAAAATAGGCAAAAAAAACAGCAATTCTAGGCTGGGCCTCTGGTTAATAGGTTAGTCCCAAAAATAATATAAAAGTGGATAATAAAGCCCAATAATGTCCAAAACAGTAGATAATATAGCATGGAGCAATCAAAAATTATAGATACGTTGGAGACGTATCAAGCATCCCCAAGCTTAATTCCTGCTGGTCCTCGAGTAGGTAAATGATAAAAACAGAATTTTTGATGTGGAATGGTACTAGGCATAAATTCGGTGTAATTCTTCTTAATTGTGACATGAATATTCAGATCCGAAAGATTCAAGACAAAAGTTTAATATTGACATAGAAATAATAATACTTCAAGCATACTAACTAAGCAATTATGTCTTCTCAAAATAACATGGCCAAAGAAAGTTATCCCTACAAAATCATATAGTCTGGCTATGCTCCATCTTCACCACACAAAGTATTCAAATCATGCACAACCCCGATGACAAGCCAAGCAATTGTTTCATACTTTCAATGTTCTCAAACTTTTTAAATCTTCACGCAATACATGAGCGTGAGCCATGGACATAGCACTATAGGTGGAATAGAATGCTGGTTGTGGAGAAGACAAAAATGGGAGAAGATAGTGTCACAACAACTAGGCATATCAACGGGCTATGGAGATGCCCATCAATAGATATCAATGTGAGTGAGTAGGGATTGCCATGCAACGGATGCCCTATAGCTATAAGTATATGAAAGCTCAACAAAAAGAAACTAAGTGGGTGTGCATCCAACTCGCTTGACCACGAAGACCTAGGGCATTTTGAGGAAGCCCATCATTGTAATATACAAGCAAAGTTCCATAATGAAAGATTCCCACTAGTATATGAAAGTGACAACATAGGAGACTCTCTATCATGAAGATCATGGTGCTACTTTGAAGCACAAGTGTGGTAAAAGGATAGTAGCATTGTCCCTTCTCTCTTTTTCTCTCATTTTTTATATTTGGGCCTTTTCTCCTTTTTATGGCCTCTTTTCTTTTCTTTTTATTTTTTGTCTGGAGTCTCATCCCGACTTATGGGGGAATCATAGTCTCCATCATCCTTTCCTCACTGGGACAATGCTCTAATAATGATGATCATCACACTTTTATTTACTTACAACTCAAGAATTACAACTCGATACTTAGAACAAATTAAAATATGACTCTATATGAATGCCTCCGGCGGTGTACTGGGATGGCAATCATTCATGAGTGACATGTATGAAAGAATTATGAACGGTGGCTTTGCCACAAATACAATGTCAACTACATGATCATGCAAAGCAATATGACAATGATGGAGCGTGTCATGATAAACGGAACGGTGGAAAGTTGCATGGCAATATATCTCGGAATGGCTATGGAAATGCCATGATAGGTAGGTATGGTGGCTGTTTTGAGGAAGGTATATGGTGGGTGTATGATACCGGCGAAAGGTGCGCGGTATTAGAGAGGCTAGCAAAGGTGGAAGGGTGAGAGTGCGTATAATCCATGGACTCAACATTAGTCATAAAGAACTCACATTCATATTGAAAATCTACAAGTTATCAAAGCAAAGTATTACGCGCATGATCCTAGGGGGATAGATTGGTAGGAAAAGACCATCACTCGTCCCTGACCGCCACTCATAAGGAAGACAATCAATAAATAAATCATGCTCCGACTTCATCACATAACGGTTCACCATACGTGCATGCTACGGGAATCACAAACTTCAACACAAGCATTTTTCAAATTCACAACTACTCAACTAGCATGACTCTAATATCACCATCTCCATATCTCAAAACAATTATCAAGTTTCAAACTTCTCTTAGTATTCAACACACTCATAAGAAAATTTTACTAATCTTGAATACCTAGCATATTAGGATTATTTAAGAAAATTACCATGCTATTTAAGACTCTCAAAATAATCTAAGTGAAGCATGAGAGATCAATAGTTTCTATAAAACAAATCCACCACCGTGCTCTAAAAGATATAAGTGAAGTACTAGAGCAAAAACTATATAACTCAAAAGATATAAGTGAAGCACATAGAGTATTCTAATAATTTCCGAATCATGTGTGTCTCTCTCAAAAGGTGTGTACAGCAAGGATGATTGTGGTAATCTAACAAATAAAGACTCAAATAATACAAGACGCTCCAAGAAAAACACATATCATGTGGTGAATAAACATATAGCTCCAAGTAAAGTTACCGATAGAAGTAGACGAAAGAGGGGATGCCTTCCGGGGCATCCCCAAGCTTTGGCTTTTAGGTGTCCTTAGATTATCTTGGGGGTGCCATGGGCATCCCCAAGCTTAGGCTCTTGCCACTCCTTGTTCCATAATCCATCAAATCTTTACCCAAAACTTGAAAACTTCACAACACAAAACTTAAAGAAGAAAATCTTGTGAGCTCCGTTAGTGAAAGAAAACAAGAGACCACTTCAAGGTACTGTAATGAACTCATTCTTTATTTATATTGGTGTTAAACCTACTGTATTCCAACTTCTCTATGGTTTATAAACTATTTTACTAGCTATAGATTCATCAAAATAAGCAAGCAACCATGCCATTCACTTACCTTGGGCTACCCTTAGGCACCACTCGACCTTCGGTTTTGGATCTGACACCGTTTGATTGCAAGGCAGAAAGAAGGGTCACTGCGGCTATGTCACTCATGTCCTATGCAGGTAGATTAGCACTCCTAAACTCCCTCATCACGTCGCTGGCTATCTACCCCATGGGCACCTTAAGACTCCCACCGAAAATCATTGCACAATTGGACAAAATCAGGAGATACTGCCTCTGGCATAAGAAAACTGACAATGGAGACAAATTTAAATCGCTGGCTGCTTGGTCCATGGTTTGCTCCCCAAAACAGAGTGGTAGACTCGGGGTCCTGGACCTTCATATTCAAAATGACGCTTTGCTGCTCAAACTCCTACACAAGTTCTACAATCAGCAAGACACGCCTTGGGTTAGCCTCATCTGGAATACATATTATACAGATTCTGTACCCCATGCAATAGAACCTTGCGGACCCTTTTGGTGGCGAGACCTCATCCAATTAAAGCCAATTTATAGGGGAATAACCCAAGTCAATGTGCACAATGGCAGCTCCACCCTGTTCTGGAAAGGTCACTGGAACCATTCCATTTATGAGGAAAAATACCCAAGAGCATTTTCTTACGGTGACATTCCGATTCAAGCCTTCCTCAACACATCTGATCTGGCAGCAACCTTTCATCTCCCGATTTCAGTACAAGCCCACGATGAGCTGAGGCAGATTCAAAGGGAAGTAGCTACTGTGGAACTCACAAACGAGAATGATACATGGACCTGCTGTTGGGGTGCACACAGTTTTAAAACAACATCGTATTACAGCTACTACTTCAGAGAGATAAAGGCGCATGTGGCTTTCAACTGGCTATGGAAAACTAAATGCACGGCAAAAATAAAGGTTTTTGGGTGGCTCCTCCTATCTGACCGTCTCAAGGAACATGCTCAAGCAGAGACATTATAACATAGGGACCAATTTGGATTGTTTGCTATGTGGCCAACACATTGAAGAAATAGTGGAGCACCTCTTCTTCCACTGCACTTTTAGCCAGGCCTACTGGAGGATACTAAACATCACATGGAGCAAGCATCAACATCACCTCCAGCTGCTGGAAAAATTGAAAGAAAGACACCATCACAAAATGATCATGGAGATATTCCTCCTGGCAGCCTGGAGCTTATGGAAAGAACGCAATAACAATCACTTTAGAAACATGCGGCCGTGCATTGGCTCATGGAAAAGGAGGTTCATTAATGACTTTCGAGATCTCCTACACAGACTACCTGACCACAAAAAACATCTGGTGCACGACACTTTGGCTACTATACATTGAACCTATACATAGAGAGATCTATAGAGGAATCCTTGCTAAGGATATTGCCTCCGTCTTGTAACTTAGCCATGTAGTTGTTTCTCTCCCTCCTCCCCCCCCCTCTCCACCCTGTGCATATGTAACAAACTTTCATATTTGGTAATATATAAGCAGTATGAGTCTTTCCTACTATCCTAACCTTCAAAAAAAAACAGAATCTGTCAAAAACAGAACAGTCTGTAGTAATCTGTAGCTAGCGCAAGATCTGAAATCTCAAAAATTCTAAAATAAATTTATGGACGTGAGGAATTTATCTATTAATCATCTTCAAAAAGAATTAACTAAATATCACTTTGCAAATAAAAATGGCGGCAGTTCTCGTGAGCGCTAAAGTTTCTATTTTTTTACAGCAAGATTAACAAGACTTTCCCCAAGTCTTCCCAATGGTTCTACATGGCACAAACACTAATTAAGCACAAAAAACACAACCAAAACAGAGGCTAGATAAACTATTTATTGAATAACAGCAAGGAAAAATATTGGGTTGTTTCCCAACAAGCGCTTTTCTTTAAAGCCTTATAGCTAGGCATTGATAATTTTAATGATGCTCACATGAAAGACAAGAATTGAAGCACAAAAGGAGCATCATAAAGCATGTGACAAACACATCTAAGTCTAACATACTTCCTATGCATAGGCATATTATAGGAAAACAAATTATCAAGGCAAGCAAAAACTAGCATATGCAAGGAAGAGGAAAGAAACAATAGCAATCTCAACATAACGAGAGGTAGTTTAGTAACATGAAAATTTCTACCACCATATTTTCCTCTCTCATAATAATTACATGTAGGATCATAAGAAAATTCAACAAAATAGCAATCACATAAAATATTTTCAACACAATCCACATGCATGCAAAGTTGACACTCTTCCAAAATAGTGGGATTAACGTTAACTAAAGTCATGACCTCTTCAAACCCACTTTTAGCAAAGATTTCATAAGATTGAACAATTTCCAAATATGTGGGATCTAAAGTTGAAACTCTTCCAAACCCACTATCAATAATATTTCAAACACTATTATCAATCTCATATTCATCATGGGGCTTAAATAAATTTTCAAGGTCATAAGAAGAATCACCCCAATCATGATCATTGCAACAAGTAGAGGACATAGCAAAACTAGCATCCCCAAGATTAGGGTTTGCATATTATTAGCACAATTGACATTAATAGAATTTATACTATCATCATTGCAATCATGCTTTTTATTCAAAGATCTATCGTGAATCACTTCATACAGTACTTCATCGCAATTTTCAGATTCACAAATTTCAAACAAAACTTCATAAAGATAATCTAGTGCACAAAACTCACTAGCAATTGGTTCATGATAATTGGATCTCTTAAAAAGATTAGCAAGCGGATGAGGATCCATATATCTTAGGTTCTCTATTTAGTAATAAATAAACAACTATTCCAACCATGCGAGCAAACAAGAAACGGGCAAAAAGAGGCAAATAGAGAAAGAGAGGGAGGATAGAGAGAGGGCGAATAAAACTGCAAGGGTGAAGTGGGGGAGAGGAAAACGAGAGGCAAATGGCAAATAATGTAATGCGGGAGATAAGGGTTTGTGATGGGTACTTGGTATGTTGACTTTTGCGTAGACCTCCCCAGCAACGGCGCCAGAAATCCTTCTTGCTACCTCTTGAGCACTTGCGTTGGTTTTCCCTTGAAGAGGAAAGGTTGGTGCAACAAAGTAACATAAGTATTTCCCTCGGTTTTTGAGAACCAAGGTATCAATCCAGTAGGAGGCTACGCACGAGTCCCTCGCACCTACACAAAACAAATAAATCCTCGCAACCAATGCGATAAGGGGATGTAAATCCCTACATGGTCACTTACGAGAGTGAGATCTGATAGATATGATAAGATAATATTTTTTGTATTTTTATGATAAAGATGCAAAGTAAAATAAAAGGCAATGAAAATAACTTAGTATTGGAAGATTAATATGATGAAGATAGACCCGGGGGCCATAGGTTTCACTAGTGGCTTCTCTCGAGAGCATAAGTATTTTATGGTGGGTGAACGAATTACTGTTGAGCAATTGACAGAATTGAGCATAGTTATGAGAATATCTAGGTATGACCATGTATATAGGCATCACGTCCAAGACAAGTAGACCGACTCCTACCTCCATCTACTACTATTACTCCACACATCGACCGCTATCCAGCATGCATCTAGAGTATTAAGTTCATAAGAACAGAGTAATGCCTTAAGCAAGATGACATGATGTAGAGGGATAAATTCATGCAATATGATAAAAAGCCATCTTTTTATCCTCAATGGCAACAATACAATACGTGCCTTGCTGCCCCTACTGTCATTGGGAAAGGACACTACAAGATTGAATCCAAAGCTAAGCACTTCTCCCATTGCAAGAAAGATCAATCTAGTAGGCAAAATCAAACTGATAATTCGAGGAGACTTGCAAAGATAACCAATAATGCATAAAAGAATTCTGAGAAGATTCAAATATTGTTCATAGATAAACTTGATCATCAACCCACAATTCGTCGGTCTCAACAAACACACCGCAAAAGAAGATTACATCGAATAGATCTCCACAAGAGAGGGGGAGAACATTGTATTGAGATTCAAAAAGAGAGAAGAAGCCATCTAGCTAATAACTATGGACCCGTAGGTCTGAGGTAAACTACTCACACTTCATCGGAAGGGCTATGGTGTTGATGTAGAAGCCCTCCTTGATCGATGCCCCCTCCAGCGGAGCTCCGGAACAGGCCCCATGACGGGATCTCGTGGATACAGGAAGTTACGGCGGTGGAATTAGGGTTTTGGCTTCGTATCTGGTAGTTTGGGGGTACGTAGGTATATATAGGAGGAAGAAGTACGTCGGTGGAGCAACAGGGGGCCCGCAAGGGTGGAGGGCGCGCCTGGGGGGGTAGGCGCGCCCCCCTACCTCGTGGCCTCCCTGTTGGTTGCTTGACATAGGGTCCAAGTCTCCTGGATCATGTTCGGTGAGGAAATCACGTTCCCGAAGGTTTCATTCCGTTTGGACTCCGTTTGATATTCCTTTTCTTCGAAACCCTAAAATAGGCAAAAAAACAGCAATTCTGGGATGGGCCTCTGGCTAATAGGTTAGTCCCAAAAATAATATAAAAGTGGATAATAAAGCCCAATAATGTCCAAAACAGTAGATAATATAGCATGGAGCAATCAAAAATTATAGATACGTTGGAGACGTATCAAGGATCCACGAAGAAGCAATCGAACAATGACTGCATCAAGCAAAAGGAGTGTTGTAGCGAAAGATTATTGGAACCATGGATACTTCTCCAACTCGAAATCATGCTTATTGTTCAAGGCAAAATGGTATGGCAAGGAAGATCGACGTAAGCATAGCTCATCATCGAAAGTTGTGCTCCGGGATTAAGGACGTGGTAGCACATTTAAAGTTTAGCATGATAATGATATTGCCGAGCAGGCTAGGACTTACGTGATCGAGTTCAAATTCGTAAGTAATGAAGGTTATCAAGAGTTGTTTGATCGCGGTGTGAACTCGATTCAGTCATCGGTGTTCTCGAGTGAATAATAACTTAGAACCCGAGGGAGATCTGAAATCAATGAGAAGCAATACTAGATGAAGACTCATAGGAAGAAACACAGTTGTTTGATATTCTTGAGGTAACAGAGGGTAATACTCAAGTAAGGTCAATATAGAGGTTGCAAAGATGTATTGATCTACAGAAGACAAGTACTATAACTTGTTTGAGAAATGGAATTTAAAGGAGAACATGGTCGGAACCACGATCGCAAAAAGGCCGGATCCCAGATATAAGAACTTATACCAAGGGAATAATTAATTTAAGAGAAGCTTTAATGATAAGTGCTACCTCTTGAGCACTGTGTTGGTTTTTCCTTGAATAGGAAAGGGTGATGTAGCAAAGTAGTGTACATATTTCCCTCAGTTTTTGAGAACCAAGGTATCAATCCAGTAGGAGACTAGATGCAAGTCCCTCGTACCTACACAAACAAATAAGAACCTCGCAACCAACGCGATAAAGGGGTTGTCAATCCCTTCACAGTCACTTACGAGAGTGAGATCTGATAGAGATAGTAATAATAAGATAAATATTTTTGGTATTTTTATGATATAGATTGAAAGTAAAGATTGCGAAATAAAATAGATTGGAAACTGATATGATAAAAGATAGACCCGGGGGGCATAGGTTTCACTAGTGGATTCTCTCAAGATAGCATAAGTATTATGGTGGGTGAACGAATTATTGTCGAGCAATTGATAGAAAATTGCATAATTATGAGAATATCTAGGCATGATCATGTATATAGGCATCACGTCCGCGACAAGTAGACCGAAATGATTCTGCATCTACTACTATTACTCCACACATCGACCGCTATCCAGCATGCATCTAGAGTATTAAGTTCATAAGAACAGAGTAATGCATTAGGCAAGATGACATGATGTAGAAGGATAAACTCAAGCAATATGATATAAACCCCATCTTTTTATCCTCGATGGCAACAATACAATACGTGCCTTGCTGCCCCTACTGTCACTGGGAAAGGACACAGCAAGATTGAACCCAAAGATAAGCACTTCTCCCATTACAAGAAAGATCAATCTAGTAGGCCAAACCAAACTGATAATTCGAAGAGACTTGTAAAGATAAACCAATCATACATAAAAGATTTCAGAGAAGAATCAAATATTAACTTCATCATAAACCCACAATTCATCGGATCTCGACAAACACACCGCAAAAAGAGTTACATCGAATAGATCTCCAAGAAGATCGAGGAGAACATTGTATTGAGATCTAAAGAGAGAGAAGAAGCCATCTAGCTAACAACTATGGACCTGAAGGTCTGAAGTAAACTACTCACACATCATCGGAGAGGCTATGGTGTTGATGTAGAAGCCCTCCGTGATCGATTCCCACTCCGGCAGAGCTCCGAGGCCCCAAGATAGGATCTCTTGGGTGCAGAAGGTTGCGGCGATGGAAATAGGGTTTCGTGGTACTCCTGGATGTTTTCGGGGTGCAGAAGGTTGCTCCACGAGGAGAAAGAAGTAGGTCAGTGGAGCCACGAGGGTGGAGGGCGCGCCCAGGGGGGGTAGGCGCGCCCCCTTCCTCGTGGCCTCCTCGTTGGTTTCTTGACGTCCACTCCAAGTCCTCTGGACCACGTTTGTTCCAAAAATAACTCCCCGAAGGTTTCATTCCGTTTGATATTCCTTTTCTATGAAACACTGAAATAGGCAAAAAAACAGCAATTTGCACTAGGCCTTGGGTTAGTGGGTTAGTCCCAAAAATAATATAAAAGTGTATAAATAAGCCCATAAACATCCAAAACAGATAATATAATATCATGGAACAATCAAAAATTATAGATACGTTGGAGACGTATCAAGCATCCCCAAGCTTAATTCATGCTCGTCCTCGAGTAGGTAAATGATAACAAAAGAATTTTTGATGTGGAATGCTACCTAGCATAATTCTCAACGTAATTTTATTTATTGTGGCATGAATGTTCAGATCCGAAAGATTCAAGACAAAAGTTTAATATTGACATAAAAATAATAATACTTCAAGCATACTAACAAAGTAATCATGCCTTCTCAAAATAACATGGCCAAAGAAAGCTATCCCTACAAAATCATATAGTCTTGCTATGCTCTATCTTCACCACACAAAATATTTAAATCATGCACAACCCCGATGACAAGCCAAGAAATTGTTTCATATTTTTTATTTTCTCAAACTTTTTCAATCTTCACGCAATACATGAGCGTGAGCCATGGACATAGCGCTATAGGTGGAATAGAATGGTGGTTGTGGAGAGGACAAAAAGGAGAAGATAGTCTCACATCAACTAGGCGTATCAACGGGCTATGGAGATGCCCATCAATAGATATCAATGTGAGTGAGTAGGGATTGCCATGCAACGGATGCACTAGAGCTATAAGTGTATGAAAGCTCACAAAGAAGAGGTAATAGCACCCCGGGTACCCTAACTTGCACAGAATGTGACAATTTAGTCCCAAACTTGCAAAACTTGACTCCACCATACCCCAACTTGCACCTCATGTGATGATTTAGTCCTAGGCCAATCATAGCTCGATAGTTGGCAGCCAGGTGGCTGGACCGGTCAACGCATGCACTTTTGCACAAAACCCCCTGCTCTCATGAGAACATCATTAAACAGCACCTAGCTGATCTTAGCATGGTCCAGGGTGGTGCAGGGTGCAGGGCCAGATGCTGCATGCACATATTCTGCATCCTCCATGCCCTGCTAATCGCGCGACACATGCACCGGCACCGGCACCGGCTAGCCGTTTTGTGCCATGTAAACTGCCGCGGTTACTCGGTGAGTTGTTTGTGTGGTTTGGTTTGGGGTGTCCCGGCCAGTATGTCCGGGAAATGCTTAGCTAGCTTTGGAGTTTGCACATTTGGGTGTTGCTTTGGGTTAGTTAATACGGATTGTCTCGTACTAGCCTGGCAAGGAGGTCGGTCAACCATAGTTTTCTGCGCATTTTGCATTTTCTAATCAAACAATGCCGCCGTACATGGGGACGATGACAACAATACACTAACAGTAAGCCAAGAAACCGTTGCTGAGGTGGGTCACACCGGCTAGCTCGGTATGTAGTATACTTGCTTGATAGTGCCTCTCGTGCTGATTACATTTGCTTTGGCAAAGCGGGGATACAGATGAAAGGTGGCTTTCATATATCCTTGGTTGGTGCCCAAGATTTGATGGCTAGCCTTTAAAAGAACGGGACGCACAGCCTTTTGCCGAACGAGGGATCAAAATCATTAGGCCAGGCATTCACCTATTGCATTGATGTGTGGTTCATGCCACTGCCAGGACTGATATTTGTATGTAATGACTAGAAGATTTTGCACAATCGTCGTAGTACTAGTACCGATCTTGACGCTTTAAGATTGCCCTCGCTCTCATGAGAACATCATTAAACAGCACAAACACGGACGCAACCTCTATTTCTTTGCGCACAGGGAGAGAGCTGCAACTCGAAGCGGGACATGCACCACAGAAAATAAGAATCCTGTGAAACGGACAATCCATGAAACAGTGTTGCTAGGTCCATGAAAGTTACGGTTCATGCTAGTCACTGCTCCGACATATGATCCGATCGTGCCAGTAGAAAATGCTAGACAGTACTGTAGTTTAGTTATTTTCCTGAAAATGGGCCGCTAGCTGGTGTATCTTAAATTGACAGGATGGGTCACTAGCTTGCACATACAAGTTCTCTCTTTTTCTCCCTCTTTTCTGTCACAGTCCAAAACAACACTACTATCTGAGTTGTTTGGGTTGGTTTCGTTCATATAGTAGGAGTACATCCACCGATTTCCATATGCATGCATGTGCATCGCTAGGGTTGCTTGCTTCCTAGTAGCATAGATGCATGATTGAGTAAAGAAAGAAGACCATGATACGTACCCCACTAATAATTTCTTGCTAATTCCATGCTAGTTAACACCTGCAAGTAACGTACGAACCAGCTGATGTAAACCGTACGTGCCACACGTAAGTTTGCAAAAAAAGATGCATGCATGCATGCACGGGCCGTAACCGTGCGCACGAGTTGCACGACGTCGTATGCTTTCTGGATCGATCTCTCCATCTCCGGCAGCTAGCCGGCACCGTGGTTCATGGCAATATTCATTCATGGTGTATTAAATCGTCGCTACCGGTGGCAATATTCATTCATGGCAAGCTCGATAGCGATCGCCTGACTTTTCCCGAAGAAGCCAGGGGGGCGCATGCTGCACATGTAGACGTAGCTAGCCTGCTACGACAGATTTAATTCAGGTAGAGGTGAGTGCGGGTTTATTAAAGGAAACGGCAGGGGGGTTGTGCAAAAGTGTGTGCGCTGACCGGTCCAGCCACCTGGCTGCCAATTGTCGAGCTGTGATTGGCCTAGGACTAAATCATCACATGAGGTGCAACTTAGGGTATGGTGGAGTCAAGTTTTGCAAGTTTGGGACAAAATTATCACATTCTGTGCAAGTTAGGGTACCTGGAGTGCCATTACCTCCAAAAAGAAACTAAGTGGGTGTGCATCCAACTTGCTCGCTCACAAAGACCTAGGGCATTTTGAGGAAGCCCATCATTGGAATATACAAGCCAAGTTCTTTAATGTAAAATTCCCACTAATATATGAAAGTGACAACATATGAGACTCTCTATCATGAAGATCATGGTGCTACTTTGAAGCACAAGTGTGGAAAAGGATAGTAACATTGTCCCTTCTCTCTTTTTCTCTCATTTTATTTTTTTATTTGGGACTTCTCTTTTTTATGGCCTTTTTTCGTCCGGAGTCTCATCCCGACTTGTGGGGGAATCATAGTCTCCATCATCCTTTCCTCACTTGGGACAATGCTCTAATAATGGTGATCATCACACTTTATTTACTTACAACTCAAGAATTACAACTCAATTCTTAGAACAAAATATGACTCTATGTGAATGCCTCTGGTGGTGTACCGGGATGTGCAATGACTCATAAGTGACATGTATCAAAGAATTATGAATGGTGGCTTTGCCACAAATACGATGTCAACTACATGATCATGCAAAGCAATATGACAATGATGAAACGTGTCATAATAAACGGAACGGTGGAAAGTTGCATGGCAATATATCTCGGAATGGCTATGGAAATGCCATAATAGGTAGGTATGGTGGCTGTTTTGAGGAAGGTATATGGCGGGTTTATGATACCAGCGAAAGTTGTGCGGTACTAGAGAGGCTAGCAATAGTGGAAGGGTGAGAGTGCAATAATCCATGGACTCAACATTAGTCATAAAGAACTCACATACTTATTGCAAAATTTTATTAGTTATCGAAACAAAGTACTATGCGCATGCTCCTAGGGGGATAGATTGGTAGGAAAATACCATCGCTCGTCCCCGACCGCCACTCATAAGGAAGACAATCAATAAAAAATCATGCTCCGACTTCAGCACATAACGGTTCACCATACGTGCATGCTACGGGAATCACAAACTTTAGAACAAGTATTTCTTAAATTCACAACTACTCAACTAGCATGACTCTAATATCACCATCTTCATATCTCAAAACAATCGTCAAATATCAAACTTCTCATAGTATTCAATGCACTTTTTATGGTAGTTTTTATTATACCCATCTTGGATGCCTATCATATTAGGACTAATTTTATAACCAAAGCAAATTACCATGCTGTTCTAAAGGACTCTCAAAATAATATAAGTGAAGCATGAGAGATCAATAATTTCTATAAAATAAAACCACCACCGTGCTCTAAAAGATATAAGTGAAGCACTAGAGCAAAATTATTTAGCTTAAAAGATATAAGTGAAGCACATAGAGTATTCTAATAAATTCCAATTCATGTGTGTCTCTCCCAAAAGGTGTGTACAGAAAGGATGATTGTGGTAAACTAAAAATCAAAGACTCAAATCATACAAGACGCTCCAAGCAAAACACATATCATGTGGTGAATAAAAATATAGCCTCAAGTAAAGTTACCGATGGAAGAAAACGAAAGAGGGGATGCCTTCCGGGGAATCCCCAAGCTTAGGCTTTTGGTTGTCCTTGAATTTTACCTTGGGGTGCCTTGGACATCCCCAAGCTTAGGCTCTTGCCACTCCTTATTCCATAATCCATCAAATCTTTACCCAAAACATGAAAACTTCACAACACAAAACTTAAACAGAAAATCTTATGGGCTCCGTTAGTATGAGAAAACAAACCACCACTTGAGGTACTGTAATGAACTCATTCTTTATTTATATTGGTGTTAAACCTACTGTACTCCAACTTCTCTATGGTTCATAACCTCCGATACTAGCCATAGATGAATCAAAATAAGCAAACAACACATGAAAAACAGAATCTGTCAAAAATAGAACAGTCAGTAGTAATCTGTAGGTTTCGAATACTTATTTAACCTCAAAATTCTAAAATAAACTGCTGGACGGGAGAAAATTATCTATTAATCATCTGCAAAAAGAATCAACCTAATCGCACTCTTAAGTAAAAAAAGGGCAGCAAATCTCGTGAGCGTTAAAGTTTCTGTTTTTTACAGCAAGATCGCAAAGACTCTAAAGGACACGATGCGGTACGGTGCGGGCGACATGCGGTGGCGTGCGACCTACGTGGCGGATCTCCTCGCTGCTCGCTCCATCACATTCGACGTCGGCGAGATCGTACTCCGACACGAGGCGCTCCGTCTGGTTCTTCTCGATGGGGAGGGGCGCGCGGTGGACACGCGCTCCCTGCGTGAGGGCGAGTACATTGACATCGGACACATTGTGGCATTCCCGTGTTCTTTGCCAGGATCTGGGATAGACTTCCAGTGTCGTCGGCGGCGCCGGAGGCGACGATCGATCCCGGTGGACCGTCACGTCCGAATGAGGGGAGGCGCGGCGCAGCGGTACACAGTCGCGTTCCACCGAAGAGATCGGGCGACCTGGGGCTGTTGGGTGCGGGACCTAGGACCTGGGGCTGCTAGGTGCACAAGGTTCAAAAAATATTTTAAAGGATGGGGGTCCCATGTTTTTGGTCATGAGAGGAAAAGGAAGAAAGAGGTTCGTATAGAGCTTGAGGAGATCGAAAAGTTAGAGGAAGATGGGATTATTGATGCAGAAAATTGTTGCTGTAGAGCTTCGCTCTTGGCTGAGCTCAATGTCATTCTAACTAATGATGAGTCGTTTAGACTCCAGCAATCTAGAGAGATACGGCTTTTGAAAGGTGACCAAAACACTGTGTACTATCATCACATTGCGAATGGTAGAAAACGTAAGAATACTATCCAGTCCTTCACTGATGGGGATAATGTGATCGAGGGCACACAAAATTTACTTGATTATGCAACCTCATACTCTAAGGAGTTGTTTGGGGCCGCCCAGGCAATCTTTGCCACCTTTCTCCTGATACCTGGGGGGGAGCATGAGAAGCTGAACGATCAAGATAATGAATGCTTGATCCGTCCCTTCTCTGAGGAAGAGGTCAGGACAGCTTTGTTTGGTATGGAGAGCAATAGAGCTCCTGGGCCTGATAACATACTAGCAGAGTTCTATAAAGCTTGCTGGGATTTTATTAAGGTAGATATCATGCGCATCTTTGAGGCCTTCCATAATGGAACTTTGGATGTTACCCGGCTGAATTATGGTGTAATTACACTGATTCCTAAAATGACAGGGGCTAAGGAAATCCAACAATTCCGCCCCATCTGCCTTCTTCGCTGCCCCTATAAACTAATTACAAAGGTGTTGGATAACCAGGTAGCTATCTATGCGGATAAGCTGATCAGCCGCCACCAAAATGCCTTCATTAAAAAGAGAAACATCATGGATGGGATTCTGTCTTTGCATGAGGTGCTACATCATACTCACAACAAAAGAAAGATTGGAGTGGTTTTAAAGCTTGATTTTGAAAAAGCTTATGACAAAATCAACTGGGATTTCCTTCTGGAATGTGATAGGATGAGGGGTTTTAACGATAAATGGTGCGGATGGATTAAAAATATTCTGAATAATGGCACGGTGAGCATTAAGTTGAATAATGAGACTGGGCCTTACTTTGTGAGCCGCAAAGGGGTTCGCCAGGGCGATCCCCACTCACCCTTCATGTTTAATCTAGCGGTTGAGTGTCTCTCGAAGATGATTTTCAATGCTCAAAAAGAGAAATTGATTACTGGCTTAGCCCCTGACCTTATTGAGGGGGGTGTTGCCGTATTGCAATACGCAGATGACACAGTGTTATGTTTTGAACATGACACCTCTGCTGCAATAAACCTCAAACTACTCCTTTATATGTTTGAACTTATGCCAGGTCTGAAAATTAACTATCTCAAAAGTGAAATCATGTGTGTGGGGGGTGACAACAGTATCCTTTCTTACTATGCGGATCTTTTTAATTGCCAAATTGGTCACTTTCCTATGCGCTACTTAGGAGTGCCAGTTAGTTTCTCCTCTCTTAGATGCCTTGAGTGGATCTTTGTTGATGAGAAATTTGGCAAATGTTGTGAAGCCTGGATAGGCAATGCTGCTTCATCAGGTGGCTGGCTTACGCTGCTAAATTCCTCCTTGTCTAGTATAGTCTTTTACTATATGGATATGTTCCTTCTCCCTAAAACCTTCATTGAAAAACTGGACAAGAGGAGACATCATTTTTTCTGGCAAAGTTGGGAGGGACGAAAAAGATATCACTTGGTCCGTTGGAGCAGAGTGTGCCGCTCCAAAGACAAGGGCGGTTTGGGTGTGAAGGACTTACGTAAACAAAATATCAGCCTCCTAGGTGGTGGTGGAAACTGGATACTCAAAATGGGCTTTGGCAAGATATCGTTAAGGCCAAATACTTGAAAAGGTATACGGTTGCTACGATGAAAAGCAAGTTCAATGATTCTCCCATCTGGAAAGATATTATGAAAGTAAAAGATTACTACATACGGGGGAGAACAGTCCAGATTAACTCGGGGGATGTAGCTCAAGTTTGGGAGGACTCTTTGAATGGAATGCCTCCTATGCGTGTTCAGTATCCACAGCTGTTTAGCATCTGTAATCTGCCTAAGATTACGGTTGACAAGCTGGGAGGAGTGGAGGCCGGTGATATGTTTCGCAGGAGGCTAAACCCCCCTCTCAAAAACATGTGGAATGAGATGCGCACGACTGTGTTGAATGCTATCTCTTCAACTGAACCAGACCAGGTTGGTTGGGCTCCTGGGCCTAAACACCGCTTCACTACTAAATCCATGTACAAGTTGCTTGAAAGCAACCTTGCAGGGTGTGACTACCGGTGGATTTGGAAAGACAAAATTCCCCTTAAGATCAAAATCTTTATGTGGCAGTTGTTTCAGGATGCGGTCCTGACGAGAGATGTTATGAAATGTCGAAAATGGCCTGGTAATGCTAAGTGTTTGTTTTGTGCTGCCCATGAGACGACGCAACATCTTTTCTTCCTTTGCCCAGTTGCCAGGGTGATCTGGCGATCGGTGGGAGCAATCCTAGGCACTGACTTATGTCCCAATAACATTTGGCAATATTACACTTGGTGTTATATCTATCTTCCTGATGGTGCTAAATTCTATACCTTCGGCCTCGTTGCCATCTGCTAGGCAGTATGGAACTATCGAAATAGAGCAACCTTCGAGTTTAAGCTTCCTAAAACTCCTTTTGAGATTGTGTTTTCCGCTTGTGTCTTCATCACCTACTGGGCAGGTCTCTTGAAGGGGGCAGACCGTGAGGCGATGGAGCATGGGTCACAGATGTTGAGGAGCAGCACAAGCAACATGATGATGATCTACGCCGCTGCGACAGAAGATTCAGCGACAACTTGATGGAGCGCGTCCTCAACCTCCATCTACTCTCCCCTGGTCCAGGAGGAAAGGGCTGCTTTTGTGTTCACTCCTGCGCGAGGATGTGGCCTGATGGGTCGTGTATTTTGCATAATATGTTGCCGGTGTGCGTTGGTTGTTGAGAACTGTAGGTGCCATTGGGTTTTTGCCCCATAACAGGTGTCTCGTAGGCGAGTTCCAGTGGTGGGTTTCCCGGCGATGCGTTGAACTCACTTTCCCCTTTCCCGTCTCCTTTTCTAGTGTTCTAAGACTGTTGTATTTCCGTTATTCGGTTAATGGAAAGGGGTAATGCCCGGTTCAAAGATTGCAAAGACTTTCCCCCAAGTCTTCCCAAAGGTTCTACTTGGCACAAACACTAATTAAAAGCATAAAACCACATCTAAACAGAGGCTAGATGAATTATTTATTACTAAATAGAATCAAAAATCAAGGAACAAAAATAAAATTGGGTTGCCTCCCAACAAGCGCTATCGTTCAACGCCCCTAGCTAGGCATAAAATTGAGGATAGATCTAGGCATTATCATCTTTGGTATGCAATCCATAAGTGGCTCTCATAATATATTCATAAGGTAATTTTATTTTCTTTCTAGGAAAGTGTTCCATGCCTTTCCTTAACGGAAATTGAAATCTAACATTTCCTTCTTTCATATCAATAATTGCACCAATCGTTCTAAGGAAAGTTCTACCAAGAATAATATGACATGTAGGATTGCAATCAATATCAATAACAATGAAATCTATGGGCACATAATTCCTATTTGCAACAATAAGAACATCATTAATTCTTCCCATAGGTTTCTTAATAGTGGAATCCGCAAGGTGCAAGTTTAAAGAACAATCATCAAATTCATGGAAACCTAACACATCACACAAAGTTTTTGGAATCGTTGAAACACTAGCACCCAAATCACATAAAGCATATCATTCATGATCTTTAATTTTAATTTTAATGGTAGGATCTTATTCATCATGAAGATTTCTAGGGATAGAAACTTTCAATTCAAGCTTTTCTTCATAAGATTGCATTAAAGCATCAACGATATGTTCAGTAAAAGCTTTATTTTGACTATAAGCATGCAGAGAATTTAGCACGGATTGCAACAAGGAAATACAATCTATTAAATAAAAATTATAATAATTAAATTCCTTGGAATCCAAAATAGTGGGTTCATTGCTATGTAAAGTTTTGACCTCATCAATCCCACTTTTACCAATTTTTGCATCAAGATCTAAAAACTCCGAATCATCGAGACACCTTTTAATTAAAGTTGACTCATATCCAGTACCATCATTATCAAGATTCATATTGAAAAACAAAGATTTAATAGGAGACACATCTATCACTTTTAGATCTTCATCCTTATTATCATCAAAACTAGAAGAACATGCTTTCACAAAGCAATCTTTTTTAGCACGCATCCTAGCGGTTCTTTCTTTGCACTCATCAATGGAAATTATCATAGCTTTGAGAGACTCATTGATATCATGCTTAGGTGGAATAGATCTAAGTTTCAAAGAATCAACATCAAGAGAAATTCTATCAACGTTCCTAGCCAACTCATCAATCTTAAGCAATTATTCTTCAATCAAAGCATTGAAATTCTTTTGCGGAGTAATAAATACTTTAATATTAGATTCAAAATCAGAGGGCATATTATTATAATTTCCATAAGAATTGTTGTAGGAATTACCATAATTATTAGAGGGATTACTAGGATAAGGCCTAGGATTAAAATTTCCTCTATACGCGTTGTTACCAAAATTGTTCCTACCAACAAAATTCACATCCATAGATTCATTATTATTCTCAATCAAAGTAGACAAGGGCATATCATTAGGATGAGAAGAAATACTTTTACTAGCAAATAATTTCATGATTTCATCCATCTTTCCACTCAAAACATTAATTTCTTCTAGCGCATGCACCTTTTTATTAGTAGATCTTTCAGTGTGCCATTGAGAATAATGAACCATAATATTATCTAGGAGTTTAGTAGCTTCTCCTAAAGTGATTTCCATAAAAGTGCCTCCCGCGGCCGAATCTAAAAGATTTCCAGAAGCAAAATTCAATCCAGCATAAAAATTTTGTATAATCATCCACAAATTCAAACCATGAGTAGGGCAATTACGTATCATTAATTTCATCCTCTCACAAGCTTGTGCAACATGTTCATGATCAAGTTGCTTAAAATTCATAATATCGTTTCTAAGGGAGATGGTCTTAGCGGGAGGAAAATACTTAGAGATAAAAGCATCTTTGCACTTATTCCATGAGTCAATACTATTTTTAGGCAAAGAGGAAAACCAAGCTTTAGCACGATCTCTAAGCGAAAAAGGAAATAGCTTCAATTTAACAATATCATTATCCACATATTTCTTCTTTTGCATATCACACAAATAAACTAAGCTATTTAGATGGGTAGCGGCATCTTCACTAGGAAGGCCGGAAAACGGATCTTTCATGACAAGATTCAGCAAAGCAGTATTAATTTCACAAGATTCAGCATCGGTAAGAGGAGCAATCGGAGTGCTAATAAAAACATTGTTGTTGGTATTGGTAAAGTCACACAATTTAGTGTTATCTTGAGCCATCGTGACAAACAATCCAACGCACGAGCACACAAGAAGCAAGCGAAAGGAGACAAACGGAAAAGAGAAGGGGAACAGAGAAAGTGGGCGAATAAAATGGCAAGGGTGAAGTGGGCGAGAGGAAAATGAGAGGCAAATGGCAAATAATGTAATGCGAGGGATAAGAGTTTGTGTGTCACATCCCTAGAATGTTGGTTGTAATCAGTTACATGAGTGAGCATCTTGCATCATGTCTATTTTCTGAAAGTTGAATAGAGGTTAGTTGAACCCTCAGAAACAAGTTCAGAAATAATCAACATTAAAATGTCATCAAAGAAGCCCAAGAAAATGTTCCTGTTAAACCTTGAAAAATATTGGTAAGAACAAAATTCAAACCAATATTTTTGTAGGCTTAAAAATATTTATTTTGGGCCTTTGAGTTAAATCATAATGTATTTGAATTGGTTGTATTTCTGTTATAAAATAAATACATGTCCAATAATTTTGGAAATTATTGTGGGGCTCTGGAATAATACCACTAGTCCATATACAATAATTTACAGAAGTAAATAAATTGGTTTAGTATTCCTACTAAATCAAAAACAGACAGGAGATAAAACAAACATAGAAAGAAAGGAAAAGGATAGTACGTGAGCCACTTACCTAGCCTGCCCTGTGCAGCCCACCACTGCTGCAGGGCCAGCCCACCAGGGGCAGCACTGTCTTATTCCTCCTGCCAGGAGGAGAAGCAGCTGCGTGCCCGGCACACAGCCGAGCCGCGCCAGCCCCTGCTTGCCACCTCACGGCGTCTCGGCACTTCCAACCGTGCCACGGGGATGCCCTCGTTTCCCTCTGTCTCTCTCCTCTCTCACATCCCCCTCTGACCCTCTCTCTCGCACACCCGAGCACCACTATCACTACCGCTCGCCGCTGTCGCGCCCTGAGCCACCCCCCTCGTCTCCCTGACGTATCCACCGGCTCCGCTGCGTCGCCCTGAAGCTCTCCACCAATGAACACGACGCCGGAAGCCTCGTATTGTCGTCCCTGATATTGTCTTCAAGATCTAGCTGCCAGAGATCGCCGTCGCCGTTTCGTCGCCTCCAGGCCTCCCCGAGCGCGCTGACCATCCCGTCGTCTCCGCTGTGAGCTCACGGACCGAACCCTCCTCTCCTCCACCTCGATTGCTTGCCGTAGCCATCTTTTTCATCGGAGACCGAACCGTGCCGCCACCCGAGCTTCTCGCCGCCATGCCCACAGCCACCGCAACGCCCAACCGAGCACACCCACGTGCTCACCGTGCCATGCAGGTGCCGCATGAGCCAAGCACGCCACCCTGCTACCTCTTGAGCACTGCGTTGGATTTCCCCGAAGAGGAAGGGATGATGCAGCAAAGTAGCGTAAGTATTTCCCTCGGTTTTTGAGAACCAAGGTATCAATCCAGTAGGAGGCTACACTCGAGTCCCTCGTACCTACACAAAAACAATAGCTCAACGCAACCAATGCGCTTAGGGGTTGTCAATCCCTTCACGGTCACTTATGAAAGTGAGATCTGATAGAGATGATAAATAATATTTTTTTGGTATTTTTTGTATAAAGATCGAAAGTACATAAAGTAAAAGCAATGTAAAAGCAAAGCAATAATAAAGTGATGGAGATTGATATGATGAGAAAGAGACCCGGGGGCCATAGGTTTCACTAGTGGCTTCTCTCAAGAGCATAAGTATTCTACGGTGGGTGAACAAATTAATGTTGAGCAATTGATAGAATTGAGCATAGTTATGAGAATATCTAGGTATGATCATGTATATAGGCATCACGTCCCTAACAAGTAGACCGAAACGATTCTGCATCTACTACTATTACTCCACTCATCGACCGCTATCTACCATGCATCTAGATTATTAAGTTAAAAACAGAGTAACGCCTTAAGCAAGATGACATGATGTAGAGGGATAGTTTCATGCAATATGATAAAAACCCCATCTTGTTATCCTCGCTGGCAACGATACAATACGAGCCTTGCTGCCCCATCTGTCACTGGGAAAGGACACCACAAGATTGAACCCAAAGCTAAGCACTTCTCCCATGGCAAGAACAACCAATCTAGTAGGCCAAACTAAACTGATAATTCGAAGAGACTTGCAAAGATAAACAATCATACATAAAAGAATTCAGCAAAGATTCAAATATTATTCATAGATGGACTTGATCATAAACCCACAATTCATCGGTCTCAACAAACACACCACAAAAAGAAGATTACATCGAATAGATCTCCACGAGAGAGGGGGAGAACATTGTATTGAGATCCAAAAGGAGAGAACAAGCCATCTAGCTACTAGCTATGGACCCATAGGTCTGAAGTAAACTACTCACACTTCATCGGAGGGGCTTGGATGATGATGTAGAAGCCCTCCGTGATTGATGCCCCCTCCGGCGGAGCTCGGAAACAGGCCCCAAGATGGGATCTCGTGGATACAGGAAGTTAAGGCGGTGGAATTAGGGTTCTGTCTCCGTCCCCGATCGTTTGGGGGTACGTGGATATATATAGGAGGAAGAAGTGCGTCGGTGGAGCTTCGAGGGGCCCACGAGGCAGGGGGCGCGCCCTAGGGGGGGCGCCCCTACCCTCGTGACCACCTCATGGCATTCTTGACGGAGGGTCCAAGTCTCCTGGATCTTATCTGATGAGAAAATCACGTTTCCGAAGGTTTTATTCCGTTTGGACTTCATTTGATATTCCTTTTCTTCGAAACCCTAAAACAGGAAAAAAACAGCAATTCTGGTCTGGGCCTCCGGTTAATAGGTTAGTCCCAAAAATAATATAAAAGTGGAAAATAAAGCCCAATAATGTCTAAAATAGTAGATAATATAGCATGGAGCAATCAAAAATTATAGATACGTTGGAGACGTATCAAGCATCCCCAAGCTTAATTCATGCTCGTCCTTGAGTAGGTAAATGATAAAAAGAGAATTTTTGATGCGGAGTGCTACTTGGCATAATTTCAATGTAAATCTTCTTAATTGTGGTATGAATATTCAGATTCGAAAGATTCAAGACAAAAGTTCATATTGATATAAAAATAATAATACTTCAAGCATACTAACAAAGCAATTATGTCTTCTCAAAATATCATGGCCAAAGAAAGCTATCCCCACAAAATCATATAGTCTGGCTATGCTCCATCTTCACCACACAAAGTATTTAAATCATGCACAACCCCGACGACAAGCCAAGCAATTGTTTCAAACTTTTGACATTTTCAAAACTTTTTCGATCTTCACGCAATACATGAGCGTGAGCCATGGATATAGTACTATAGGTGGAATAGAATGGTGGTTGTGGAGAAGACAAAAAGGGAGAAGAGAGTCTCACATCAACTAGGCGTATCAACGGGCTATGGAGATGCCCATCAATAGATATCAATGTGAGTGAGTAGGGAGTGCCATGCAACGGATGCACTAGAGCTATAAGTATATGAAATCTCAAAAGAAACTAAGTGGGTGTGCATCCAACTCGCTTGCTCACGAAGACCTAGGGCATTTTGAGGAAGCCTATCATTGGAATATACAAGCCAAGTTCTATAATGAAAAATTCCCACTAGTATATGAAAGTGACATAATGAGAGACTCTCTATCATGAAGATCATGGTGCTACTTTGAAGCACAAGTGTGGTAAAAGGATAGTAACATTGCCCCTTCTCTCTTTTTCTCTCATTTTTTTTATTTGTGCCTTTTCTCTTTTTTATGGCCTCTCTTTTTGGGCTTCTTTGGCCTCTTTTATTTATTTTTCGTCCGGAGTCTCATCCCGACTTGTGGGGGAATCATAGTCTCCATAATCCTTTCCTCACTTGGGAAAATGCTCTAAAAATGATGATCATCACACTTTTTATTTTTCTTACAACTCAACAATTACAACTCGATACTTAGAACAGAATATGACTCTATATGAATGGTGGCTTTGCCACAAATACGATGTCAACTACATGATCATGCTAGCAATATGACAATGATGGAGAGTTTCATAATGAATGGAACAATGGAAAGTTGCATGGCAATATATCTCGGAATGGCTATGGAAATGCCATGATAGGTAGGTATGGTGGCTGTTTTGAGGAAGGTATTTGGTGGGTGTATGATACCGGCGAAAAGTGTGCGGTATTAGAGAGGCTAGCAATGGTGGAAGGAAGGAAACTGCATATAATCCATGGACTCAACATTAGTCATAAAGAACTCATATACTTATTGCAAAAATCTAGAAGTTATCAAAGCAAAGTATTACGCGCATGCTCCTAGGGGGATAGATTGGTAGGAAAATACCATCGCTCGTCCCCGGACCCGGCACTTGGGGGCTACATATATGGAGTATTCATTCTTTACTAGTGACTAAGATGAACAACATGGATTTCTTCAAAGTGGAAGTATTTATATTGAAGCAAGTCTTAAGTCATCACTTTTTATCTGCTCAAGACTTGGGGGCTACAGGTAATATGGATATAAGGGAGAAAAATCTTCAAATTCTCAGTTTTGAGTAAACCAGATTGACCCGGCGTCACCAATAACTATGACTCGGCGTCGGCAACAATTATGATCCGGTGCTATCAATATTTACAAACCGGATATTTTGGCAATAATAAACCAGCAAGTTCTACAAGCCGGCTGAAAGTCAGATGAGTTTTTTCAAGACCAATATTTTTTAAGCCGGCGCTTTGGAAGCCGATTCAAGTGGATTATTTATTACAATATTTCTCTATAAGATACCAATGTCTGCAAATTGGCTCTGAAGCTGGCCTATTGACCCGGATTTCTCAAAAGAAGTATCTGGATTTTTGCATTTGCAAGGTTTGGACATATCTGTTAAAAGAGATTTCTATAAGATCTTTGAGTATGCATCCAGGAGGAAATGACAAGGACTTAAAGATAATCAGGTGCCGGTTCAGGAAAATATTTAACCCAGGGCACAACCTATCAAGTTTGTTCCTGTGTTTATTTTACAGGATTAGTTTAACATGGATAAATCCAAATTAAACTGGGGACTAATGTCGGGGATATACCCCGCGGTATGACCTGGCCGGAATCATGACCCGGCCGGGCTTGGCGACTCACCAGAGACCTGGCTGGAGCTTGGCGACTCACTGGCGATCCGCTTGGACATGGCGGTTTACATGTAACCCGCTTGGACGTTGTGACTCACTGGAGACCCGGCCGGCGGATCAGACGGACGACAAGGCCCAAGGCCCAGCAGGCCAGCTTATATTCTGGTGGGCCGGCTTAAGAGGAAAGGGATGACGAATATTTCATTTACAAGGAAGCAAGACCCGGACTTGTATTCAACTTGTGAGAAAGGATAGACTAGTCCTAGTCCTACTAGGATTCCACATGTAACCCGCCCCTTCAACATATATAAGGAGGGGCAGGGCTCCCCAAAGGGGGACAAAAAATAATCTCTAGGGCTAGACACAAAGGGGGAGCCGGCTTATGTGGCGACTCTCTCATGAGCATAATGAGATCTAGCCACAAACAGCATGTAGGGTTATTACCGGATGATGTTTCCCGGGGCCCGAAGCTGTCTAAATCCTTGTCTTATGTTGCGTCTCTCGATTCTGCTCAACCCCTCTCAAGCTACCACATAGATGCATTGGCCTCGCGACTAAGTCCTGACACTAAGGACATCTGTCGTGACAATTCCACGACAAGAGGAGTATGACCCGTGAAAACTTTCGGGTTCACACAGATTAAGGAAGGCATAGGTTCAACCCATCCGGGCTTCTTAGAACATATACCACAAACTTCAGGAGTGGATAACTCAAGCTCGGGTGCAGAGCATGGTTGACAAAAGCAGGGGATACAATTTTACCAAAGGCATTATGTATCCGATGAAAGGCTCACAAGTTTGATGAATATGAAGGACGGTGTCGGACAAAATCCAACAAAGGATCTGGTGGTCCATAAGGGATCTGATGTGAGTATTGGTACACAACCAGAGGAAGAAAGAATGCAAGGAGATCATATTATAGAAACAACTGACTAACTAAATCTCAAATGCAAAGGAATTATGAATTCCAAGACAAGGGATCCGAATCAATGCTCTGATTAGGGATGGACAAGTTGAATAGTCTTAGGGGTACAATCGATGCCAATTTGGTTGATCGAGATCCAGCTCATGTTTAAAATGGCATCTGAGCCGGAAGGATGAATTCTAGGATCTGGTTGAGGATGGCGAGCATTCGCACTTATTGGATCAATGGACTCAAAATTATAGTGGCAAAGGATGCCAATAATGTTACTATACTTATGGGATTAACCATAATGCAAGCAAGCAAGAATTTCAAGAGCAATAAGCTGCTGAGGATTTTCGGAAGATCAAATAGTATTTCGAAGACTTTGGTGAAACACATGAACAACTGGGGAGAAACAAATCCTTGGTGTGTGTGAGGATTAATTTATAGGTGTATTCAGGTGACAAGGAACTGCAAGGCAGTAGGCACAAGGATTCTCGGAACAACAACGAGTATTTCAGGGTATCTTGTAATAACAAGAGCAACTAGGGACTAAGGTAAGAATGGCAAGGGCATGTAGTTATCTATAGGGTTTGAGTTTGACGGTGGAAGGGAATTGGAAATGCAATAAGCACAAGCTCTCGGGATAACATCGGAGAGTATCTTCTGAATCTTCTGGTGCAGCAGGCGATCATCTGTAATAAGGGGCTCTCAGGAAGGAAGTAATTACGAGAACCAAGAGTTAGAGTTAGCAAAATCTTTTAACCCGATTAGAAGAGAGATCAGAGTCCCAGAGTATAGACAAGGAATAAAAAGATCCTAATACCACCCAAATGGCAACATGGGCCCGTAAGCCACACAGCCATGTTAGTAAAAGTTTTGTAATGACTGGACTCAACTTCGGCCAAGGAGTGTGGAAGGGGGATTCCTACAGGTAGTCGGCTCTGATACCAACTTGTGACGCCCCCGATTTGACCGTACACTAATCATACACGCAAATGTGTACGATCAAGATCAGGGACTCACGGAAAGATATCAAGATCAGGTTCAACCCATCGGGGCTTCTTAGAACATATACCACAAACTTCAGGAGCGAATAACTCAAGCTCGGGAGCAGAGCGTAGTTGACAAAAGCAGGGGATACAATTTTACCAAAGGCATTATGTATCCGATGAAAGGCTCACAAGTTTAATGAATATGAAGGACGTTTTCAGACAAAATTCAACAAAGGATCTGATGGTCCATAAGGGATATGCATGATGTGAGTATTGGTACACAACCATAGGAAGAAAGAATGCAAGGAGATCATATTATAGAAACAACTGACTAACTCAAAGCTCAGATGCAAAGGAATTATGAATTCCAAGACAAGGGATCAGAAGCAATGATCTGATTAGGGGTGGACAAGTTGAATAGTCTTAGGGGTACAATCAAGGGCAATTTGGTTGGTCAAGATCCAGCTCATGTTTAAAATGGCGTCTGAGCCGGAAGGATGAATTCTAGGATCTGGTTGAGGATGGCGAGCATTCGCACTTATTGAATCAATGGGCTCAAAATTATAGTGGCAAAGGATGCCAATAAGATTACTATACTTATGGGATTAACCATAATGCAAGCAAGCAAGAATTTCAAGAGCAATAAGCTGCTGAGGATTTTCGGAAGATCAAATAGTATTTCAAAGACTTTGGTGAAACACATGAACAACTGGGGAGAAAGAAATCCTCGGTGTGTGTGTGAGGATTAATTTATAGGTGTATTCAGGTGACAAGGAACTGCAAGGCAGTAGGCACAAGGATTCTCGGAACAACGAGTATTTCGGGGTATCTTGTAATAACAAGAGCAACTGGGGACTGAGGTAAGAATGGCAAGTGCATGTAATTATCTATTGGGTTTGAGTTTGACGGTGGAAGGAAATTGCAAACGCAATAAGCACAAGCTCTCGGGATAACATCGGAGAGTATCTTCTGAATCTTCTGGTGCAGCAGGCGATCATCTGTAATAAGGGGCTCTCCGAAAGGAAGTAATTACGAGAACCAAGAGTTAGAGTTAGCAAAATCCTTTAACCCAATTAGAAGAGAGATCAGAGTCCCAGAGTATAGACGAGGAATAAAAAGATCCTAATACCGCCCAAATGGCGACGTGGTCCCGTAAGCCACACAACCATGTTAGTAAAAGCTTTGTAATGACTAGACTCAACTTCGGCCAAGGAGTGTGGAAGGGGGATTCCTACAGGCAGTCGGCTCTAATACTAACTTGTGACGCCCCCGATTTGACCGTACACTAATCATACACGCAAATGTGTACGATCAAGATCAGGGACTCACGGAAAGATATCACAACACAACTCTAGACACAAATTGAACTAATACAAGCTTTATATTACAAGCCAGGGGCCTCGAAGGCTCGAATACAAATGCTCGAAGACACAAGAGCCAGCGGAAGCAACAATATTTGAGTACGAACATAAGTTAAACAAGTTTGCCTTAAGAAGGCTAGCACCAAAGTAGCAACGATCGAAAAGGCAAGGGCTCCTGCTTGGGACCTCCTAACTACTCCCCGAAGTCGAACTCCACATTGAATCATCATTGGGATCCTCTGGCTCCTAGACTCCATCATATGATCGCAATAACCGGGAAAAGGGGAAAAAGAAGTAACAAAGCAACCATGAGTACTCATCCAAAGTACTCGCAAGCAAGGATCTACACTACATATGCAATCATATCAATGAAAAGGGTAGTATGTGTGGACTGAACTACAGAATGCCAGAATAAGAGGGGAATAGCTAGTCCTATTGAAGACTATGCTTCTGGCAGCCTCCATCTTGAAGCAGTAGAAGAGACTAGATGGTAAGTCAACCAAGCATCATCGTATAGCATAATCCTACCCGGTGATCCTCTCCTCGTCGCCCTATTAGAGAGAGATCGCCGGGTTGTATCTGGCACTTGAAAGGGTCTGTTTTATTAAGTATCCGGTTCTAGTTGTCATAAGGTCAAGGTACAACTCCAGGTCATCCTTTTACCGAGGGACACGGCTCTTTGAATAGATAAACTTCCCTGCAGGGGTGCACCACATTTCCCAACACGCTCGATCCCCTTTGGCCGGACACACTTTCCTAGGTCATGCCTGGCCTCGGAAGATCTACACATTGTAGCTCCACCTAGGCACAACAAACAGGTCATCACGCCGGTCTAAATCCTATGGCGCAGGGGTCTGGGCCCATCGCCCATTGCACACCTGCACGTTGTGTGGGCGGCCAGAAGCAGACCTAGCCTCCCTAATACAAGAGCAGGCGTTCCAGCCCAATCCGACATGCGCCGCTCAGTCGCTGACGTCAAGAAGGCTTCGGCTGATACCACGACGTCGAGTGCCCATAATTGTTCCTGCGTAGTTGGTTAGTGCATATAGGCAGTGGCCAGACTCAAATCAAATACCCAGATCTCGTTAAGTGTGTTAATTGAATTAACCGCGAACGCCGACCAGGGCCAGGCCCACTGAGGGAGTCCTGGACTAAGGGGTCCTCGGGCGTCCGGCCTATTAGCCATGGGCCGGACTGATGTGTTGTGAATATACGAAGACCGTAGACTACACCCGTGTCCGGATGGGACTTTCCTTGGCATGGAAAGCAAGCTTGGCGGCCAACTATGTAGATTCCTTTCTCTATAACCGAACTTGTGTAACCCTAGATCGCTCCCGTGTCTATATAAACTGGAGGGCTAGGTCCGTAGATAGGTCGAATCCTCATAATCATAGCCAGACTAGACTTTTAGAGTTTAGTCATTACGATCTTGTGGTAGATCAACTCTTTTAATACTCATATGCATCTAGATCAATCAAGCAGGACGTAGGGTATTACCTTCATAGAGAGGGCCCGAACCTGGGTAAACATCGTGTCCCCTTTCTCCTGTTACCATCAACCTTAGATGCACAGTTCGGGACCCCCTACCCGAGATCCGCCGATTTTGACACTGACATTGGTGCTTTCATTGAGAGTTCCACTATGACGTCAATGACAGGATCGATGTCTCACCTTGTTCTCAAGGATAATATCACCACCGGAGGAACGCTGGCTCCAGGCCAAACCCTTTGGCTGGGCGGCTTTACCATGACCGCCCGTTCAGTCGTTAAGCCGACGATGACCTCTCGGGTCATCGAAAACCCCCTTCGTATCTACTCCGAACACTCCAAGCAGATGGATCCAGCAGAGCCCTCGTCCTTAAACGAGCTCCTAGATCGCATCGCCACCCTGGGGGTTGCTACAGACTACGATCGAATTGGGCTTAAACACGATCAGAGAGAAATCAAATCTC